>NW_019385120.1:0-112574 GCF_000671375.1 Centruroides sculpturatus | reverse complement strand
TTTAAAGTAAAATATATAATATTAAATATTTGTGAGACAGTTCACAAAGCTATATGCATTTTATTTCACTTTTTATATTGTTTATTCCAAAAATTAAATGAAATTTAATTATAATTTAATTACAGTAAAACTGTTTACGTTTACATGAAATAAATTTAAATTTTCGAAATTTTAAATTAGTTGGCTACCACAATATTCTCTTTTTAAGCTTTTCTTTCAATCATTTTAAGCTGAAATCTAGTGAATATTTCTGTTGTGATTATTTACTAAATAACAAATGTTTATAATTATTTAATCCAATAATATGTTATTTTTCTTTCAGACACGTAAAACCTTAAGAAGATTGTTTTAAAAAAGAAATAAAATGTAAGCAATCAATTTCGAATTAAAAAAATTATAATAAAAAGAATTTGAAAAGGGAAAAACTGATTTTCTATGTTATACATGATTGATTAATGCGTAGAAAATATTATAAAAAGTGTCAAAATTTTTTGATATCGAAAAGGGATGATGATTTACTCATTGTTATATAAGAAAGAGTAATTTAACAAATCGAATAACTGAAAGTAAGTCTATAATAATTATATTTTTGAACAAACTTTTGCATATTAAAAAGAATTTTAATAAGAAATATCAAAGGAGGATAAAGGAGCAGTTCTTGGGAGATGATTTTTAATTCGTGTAAGAAAATAAAAATATAAAGAAGTTTGTTGTATTAATAACTAATTAAAATAACCTGCATAAACGTAAACAACATAAAAGTGTTATAGGATTGAAGAATAATGATAAAAATATTTAAATATAAACATTATTTAAATAAATTATGAAGCTCCTGTTATCAATAAAAACATTTTTGGAAGCAATCGTCATGTAAATTTATCTGTAATATCATTCCATGACTTAAAAAAACCGTAGAAGGTATTTAAAAAGTGACGATTCCTAACTATTTCATTTTAAAATAATAATTTATTACTTTAATTATTGTTTTTTCCTTCTGTTCCAACTTTTTATATAATAACTATTTGTTAAAATAACGCATCTTATAAAATACTATACGTTATTTAAACATTATTGTTTGGAAATGGTTAACAAAGAGGAAAATGGTTATTTCCAGTGTCCTAATGTACAGAAACAAAATGTCGTCAACTTCTTTTTCTGTACTGAATAGTTCCTGAAATGTCGTTTTTGCATTATGGCGTGCGCTGCACAATAATTTAAAAGAAATGTAAGAAAATTTTTCGAATTTTTCTTACAAAAATGTACGTCTTTTTATACAAAACTTTGTTTACTTTAACTTTTATACTGTTCTAACTCAATATAATTCTTTTGACAATTCATATTTTGTTTTTTTTAAATGGAAAATAAATGCAAAAATAACTTCATTTATTCTTATAAATACAAACAAATTATTTTCACGTTTTTTTCTTACACAAAAGATCTACACAACATAAAGANATTTTCTACGAGAATATTTTAACAAGAAGCTCAAAAGTTGGTTTGTGACCATCCAGACAGAAACTATTATATCTATATCTTCCGTAAAAATTATCTAGTGGAAAGAATCGAAAATATTCTTATTTTCATTTAATTTCGGGATGATATGATTAAATTTATTATTTACTCAGTAGAATCAATTTTGTCTTATTACAATTACGACTCATATTAAAAAGATAATAAGTCTACATTCTATGTACAAAGAAAATTATGTTGAGATTAATTAATTAATTACTTAGAAGGCTTTTTCTACTCCGTCTTCAACATAAAATAAAAAATAATTTAATATATCTAAGCCGATTAATGAAGAATATTTCTCTTCTTAAAATAAACTAGGTCATTTTCTTCGGAGCATTATGGTGAATGAAAATCTTTAAAGAAAAATATTTTATGTAAAATTTAACATTTAGAAATAAATTTTGTTTAAAATCGACATTTTGAAACAAACACGAGACTTTCCAGTTAAATAAAGTTCTATTTCTCAATGTAATTTCTAATTTCAGATTGAACTACATCCAGACTGATTAGAAAATTCAATGAAAACTTTACAAGATTGATTAAAAGGAAACTTAATGACATTTTAAATAATTTCATCATGTTATGATGTACACAGTACATCAGATTATTGTATTAAATATTTTAAAATGACATTAATTCGCAGTCTTTTAAATTAAAAATTTTTCTATCAAAAATGACAGTTTGATTCCTCCTAACAAATAAAGACTAGAACAAATTTCTAAACTTTAAAATTTTAAATCTCCTCATATGTATAGAAGATTTTACACAAGCATATTACAATGAATATACGTCAATTTTCTTTATTAAAAAAATTATAAAATATTTTACGAATTCAGAATTAGAATTGAATGAATTTCAAATTTTTAACGTTACTTATTTCGAATTCTTAAAAAATCTGTTCAATTCCGAAACATTCATCAGATTTAACTGCTACTTAACAGAATTGAAGGAATAATAGAATTGAAAACTCTCTCTACTATAGTGAATTGGCTATTTCGAATCATCTAAATCCCTTTCGTTACCCACGCTGAAACGGAAATAGGAATAAGATATCCTTTTGGTAAATATCTGGTTAGTAGTGATATTGTCAAAAATGAATATTCCCTGTAGATATAATTCGATTTAAATTTCATAAATGCATTAAAAGTTTTAAAATTTTTACACCTTTCTTTTTTATAGAGAAATAAATGGATATAATAAAGAAAAGTTATGTTTACTTAAGTTCAGAAAATCAAACATAAATAATTAAAAACGAATATTTGTTTAGATATTCACAAAAGCTTAATTACTACAAAATTCGAAATTAAATTTACTTTGAAATGATATTTCATAGATGATTCAGATTTTTGTATCTAAATACATAAGCATCTAAAAAACATAAGCAACTTATGTCGCAACTTTGTCCTGAAAATATAAAATACACAGAATAAACCCACGTTAACCAGAACTAATAGGGGTGAAGATTGGCCGAAAATCCGACTTAATGTGGAAAACGAGAATGTGAATATATAGTACAGTAATTCAATACGATCAGCTCTATTCAGAAGTTTTACTGCTGAACATATTGTTACAGGAAATGTGCTCAGCAAATTTCATGACAGTATGATAATACGGTGTTTAGTATCTTACCAACTACAGTGATATTATGCACGGTATCACAAAGACTTCCGGATATCGAAAATACTTGTTAATTATAATTTCTATTGTCAAGAAATTGTAAATTAATGTGCAACTTTTCGAAAAAAAAAATAATAATTTGTCCGAGTTATGAGAAGTTCGTGTTGATGGGATCCGAGTTATCGGAAGTTTACTTTATATATTCTATATTAGTTTCTATTCTGAAAAACTGATGAAGAATGTGATTCAAAATGTAATTCATGTAAAATACCCTAAAGATCGGAGTTGTATAGCAAAAACTTTTAAAAATAGTTTATTTTTTATAACATGACATATATGAATTCCTAAATTAACTTTCTTGAGTGAAAGTCTTTATTAATTTTATAAAAATAAAAGGACATTACATAAAATATTTGATGCCATAAATGTTTTCAAAATTTCGGATCTACCCATAAAAGGGAAATATTCACTCTTTACTGATACGATTCACTTATATTTTCGGCAAATTATAAGCATTCGAATGAAAATTCTCGATTCATTAAATATGTCGTCACACTTTCTCTCACACCAGACAACTTTTCGACACCGAAAAATAAAGGCTTTGGCCAGCAATTTTCGTTCAAGAAGAGTTTCTCTTAATTGGACCCTCGGGGAGTAAAATGTCTCTGGATTTTATACTTATAATGGAAAGTGATTTTCTCTTGGATTTTGTCGAAAACTTCCTCTCATTTCGTGACGTATGTATACCTTTAAATGAATTGCTTTCAATTTTACAAAATAGTTTTTGTTGCAAGAAACACGATTAAAAGATAACCATATATCTAGTTAAAAAATCAACTTAATTTTTTTTTATAATAATAAAAAACACTTTAATATTTTAAATATTCGCAATAATACCTTTTCAATAATGATAAATCTCTGTACTTAAAAATGTTAACATTATAAAATTGCATACAAGAAATTCATAAACTAGTCTTTAATTATCGATATCAAAAACAATTTATTGGGTTTTTTTGTTGTTATGAAATTTAAACTTGAGCATTGCAATATATAAAAATTCAAATTTTTGATTTATAATTATGAATTTTATAATAAAATTTTCAGATATAAAAATAGAATATATATATTTCTGAATGCTGCATTGATATTGTCATGGTTTTGAAACTTCAACAAATCTTCTTTCACTCCATCTCATCCTGTCTTTTCTACTTTAACCACTCGATATCATCATGCCCAGTTAAATATTTTATTTTATATATTTTCTTGGCGAGTTTAAGTTTACCAAACTTTCTCGGGTCGTTATTACCTTTGTTGGTATTCCAACCGACATGTTTTTACATGTCATTCCTTTGGAAAACGTCATCAGTTAGAAGAAATAAAAACATTTCCCAACAGAAACACCTGTTAGAAATCATTGTATATTTTATCTGTGTGCTATTTTAAATTCAAAATAGACATCGATCCGGATATTTGACTTTTCCTCGGTCAAAATAAAATATAAAATTTCGATTATCAAAAAATCCAAAGATGATATAAAGCATTTTAAAATAAATATAAAAATAAATTTTATGGGGCATCTGCATTACAATCTCAAATATATAATATATATTCCAGTTTAAATATATATTAAAAAGCCTAGATATGTTCAGAATAATGTTAATAATTCATTACATATATTTTTTTAAAAAGTAGGTCAAATCATGTTTTTTTTTTATTGAAAATTCGTCTTTAAATACATTAAATTCACGATATTTACATGAATTGTTTCAAAATTATTATAATTACATTTATAAAATTCTTCGTAGTTGCTATTTTCAGAAATAAAAAGTTATATTATATTTTATCACAAATATTTTCTATAAAATAAATAACGATTGGTTCATTTAAATAATTACTTGAATGAATCATTTAAATCTCCATCTATCAGATAAATTCTAGCAATCTCTCGAATTTTTAACGGTAAATTAATACTACAATCGTAATTTTGGTATTAAGCATTAACATGTGTAATTCTTTAAATAATTTTTAAAATTCTATTGTTAATTATGCAGTAGTTTAAATATTAAAATTAATTTTTTAACTTATTACTTTAAATAAAATTAAGTAGGCCTAGTAAGCTTTTTACTTAATATTTTAAATATGTTTTTAAATGTCCACTATGAGAACAACTCAAGATGCATGATCTAAATAATTCATTTAATTAGCCATTGTTTTTACAACACGTGGTAGAAACTTCTGTACTGTCTATTGCAGTGTTTACCAAAGAGAGAAATTGTCTCTGATGGGGGGCAAAAATCATTTTTGTGTAAAATTTAAAGTTTAACAGATTTTATTGTAAGTTTTTGGACTATACTTTCTTTAATTTAAAGCTAAAATGTACCAAAATTCAGTGAGTGGCTCATTCGAGTGATTGTAAAATCAGTAGAACTTCGCGTGATTTCGGTAATAAAATGATTAATATATATTTTTTAATAAGAATTATTACATTATCTTAATATTTATACATTGCTATAAAGACTTCAATGATCTTAGAAATATTAAAAGTCATGTTTTATTATTTTATTTTGGAAGGAAGAGGAAAAAGCATCATGACAAACGAGAAAATCGAAGTTCGAACAGCATTTTACTTCAACCTTCTATACTATGTAACTATAGAATTGCATATTTTGTCAGCTGTCACAAACATGGCGATGAAGTAATTCAATGTTTGTCGACTATACAGTCAATATTGTCACGATATTTGTACATATATCGTTTGCACGAAGTTTGAATTCTGTTTTATATAAAGAAAGAATAGTTGTTAAATTTTTAATATATCTAAACAGCCATATTTGATATATATACATTTGAAAAAGAATTATCTGACAAGAAAATAATATTTGTAACAGACAAAATTCCAATTTTATCTGCACTTTTTAGTAATACTCGAGAGGTGGTCTTGCGAGACAAAACAAAGTGAGGCCACATATAAATATAGATTGACTGTTGGAGTGTGTTTTATTAGAATGGTGAAAGTGAAAGACAGTTTTCTAATATACTTTCCATTTCCGTTGAAAGAAATAAGTATGAGATTTTGCTACATTACTGCCAACAATATTATATATTATAAAAGCGATTTTTCTATTGTAAAACAACAGAAAATTCCATACATAAGAGTAATAAACATTTGTCTAGAATTACAAAACACTTGTTAATAAATTTACTCAAAATAAATAAATGAAGCCACAATATCAATAAATATTTTTCTATAGATAATCCTCTACAAGTTATAAATTAGAGAAAAATGTACGTATTGATATTTGTGAAAGGTTTTCTCTATTTAATACTTTAAAATTGAAGAAACTAGAATTTATACTGCACAAACAAGATCTCGAGAAAATGTTATATAAATTCCAATTTCATTCAAATCCTTATATTTATATCGATATGAATAACAGAATAGTTAATAGTTTCGCTTTATTTAAATGAAAATAAATATCTTGCATACAAGACACGAGTTTTAAAATTATATATAAAATCAAAATTGTATTAAATTCTCTTCAAATTATTGAATTTATATAATATAAAATCAAAACAGAATGGCCTACAGCAAGAAAGTATTGTAGTAATCTTCTCAAAACAAATAACTACATCATAATTTAAAAATTTAAAACTTTTAGTCTCAATGGATTTGGTGATAAAATGCGTGAAGACAGATAAAGCGAAGTACTAAGTGTTTTTTCTTTTTATCTCATTTTATTTTTAGTGGTTGAAAAGCAGGTGAAAGATCGTTTTCAATAGCACATACAATATGAAGAAAACTCTCATATCAACAATACAAACGATTTTTAAAACAGATAATAAAAATTTTGGCAACAACAACTTAGAAATTCCCTTCGATTTTTAAATGTGATGCGAACAAATACCGCATAAGAAAGAAATACAGCCTTCAATTGACTGACTAAATGTGTTTGCCTTCGAAAGATATTCACGCCTCTTTAAGAATCTTATCGATATGTTTACCCGAATAAATAAAGTAAATAAAGAAAATTCTAAAATAGTCGATTTAGGCTTGTATTTTATTATTATACTTTTTAAATGCTTTACCTTCTTCACCCATTTTGTGTTCTGGAAATATTTTCATTCTCGAAAATAAAATACTTATGAATATATTCAAATTTGCTAATATCAATAAAGGAAATTTTTGTTAAGGTAATTTCGGAGATCATGCACTATTCATAAGTCTTATTTCAAATTTTTAATGCCTCTACTTAAAAAATAATAATAAAAAATTCTTGAACGAAATCTAATTTGAAACTTATTTCATGGAAAAACTTGTAAATTTTAAAATGTAATTGTATTTATTATAAATTATAATTTTATGAATATAGTTAAGGCACGTAATTAGTTAATTGGCTGTTTTAACAACAGAATTTCCCTAGCATAATCTAATATGAAAAAATTTTAAAGGAGTTTATTAAAATATATATTAGTTATATATCTTATTTTCATATACACGTTTAAATTACAAATAAAATTACAATTTAAATTTAAATTACAATAATTTTTCCTGTTGGTAATACCATGCCTGTCACTATCCAACTCCTTTCAGGAGAAAATTTTGAATTGAAATAACATCTCTTCCGATTTGCTTCAGACATTTGTATATAGTTAATCGGGATCTCGTGCCAATATGCTTGCCATATTTGGTCTCGAGTTTTATCTATCTAACTCAGTTCTCGACATTAAGGAAAGACGGGCATACAGACGAACGAACGACAGTAGGAATTTATGTCTACAATTTTTTCAAACTGCAACTCAATAAATTATTTTAAGATTTATATAAAAATCATAAAGAAAATTATCTATTATATTCTTATTAATTTCATTTTCATATAAACTGTTTACATTGAGTTGGTTTAGAATCTGCTTTCTACAATAAAATTATAGAAGGAAAAAGCAAGTCGACAATATTGCAATTTTACACTACTTATATTTTAATAAACGATTTTTTGTAGGTTTGAAAATGCATGTAATTATAGATTCACTACTATCTTGTTTATAAATATTTCTGCATTAAAAATGCTTTGATTTAATTATGCAATTTACAACCAATATCGTAATTTTAAACATCTCAATAATTTAATTTCTTTAAAATCTTTTTATATTATATAATTCTTGCCATTTTTTTTGTATAAAAAAAAAATCGATTTCCAAAACAACGCCTAAATTTCAAATTTAATTTTAAGTTAAAGATGATGAGAAAATTAAGTGAATATTTAAATAAGTTTACATTAAAAGTTTTAACACACTATAAAAATTTTAGCTTTAAAGTTATAAGTTATATTGATTTTCTGTTGTAACATACTTTTTCCTTTTCCATGCTTCGTTTTTTTTCTTTCTTTTTTTTTAACTTCAGCAAAGATTGAACGTAAAGTATGTATTATTAACTAGAACAACAGGCTAGTCCTTTTATTTTTAACTGAAGAAAACATGATAAAATTTTAATAAATGTGATATAATTAATGTAAAGACGACAGGTTTATATATCATATAGCTATTATTTTTTTAGCTATTCTCCGAAATGGGGTTAAGTTACTTTATGTAAACCGTTCTTCTTCTGATAATTTCATTGCACCTTATTAAATATTTGAATTATCTAGGAAAAACATAAACACTCTATGACATTAACTCTCTGAAAGCTTGTTTTCAAATTTTATAACCTTACATGCTATGAAATTTATCTGAGTTTAATATTGCTACAAAAATATTTGCTTATTACTTGTCATTTTCAACAGAAAATAAGGTAAGATTCTGGCAATTATGTTTTCTGACATCGTCACAATGCACGGGTTGAGAGATTTAATCATCTTTTAATTTAAGAAAACACGTAACCTCCGGTCCAGATGGAGGGCTTATAGTTTATCAGGCCCTCCGGCCCTTAAGCTTTCATATCTGATCTAGATTTTCATCTATCTAACTCTCTTCTCGAGCTTAACACTAAAACATTCACTTCTGACTTTCTTTTCAACTGAATCTAACAAATGATTTAGTATAACAGGAACTATAAGCTGGAGCAACCCCATGTTATCATATACTAAGCTATTAAAGTTGGGTTTTATCAACAAAAACCCTACTCATTAAAATGGTAAATTTATAATAAAAAATAGTTTTCTCGCTATTTAATCTTATTTTATAGACTCATAAATATAAATATAAGTATTAAATCATTAATTTCTAATGACGATATGTAGAGTCTATATATGTTTATTGTCGTTATATTAGTAATTTTAAATGTCTGTTGCATTTTAGATAAGTCCTTTTGTTATAGCTAAATTAGAATATGAATAAGAGAGAGAAACACGTTTAGTTTAAGAGAAATTCGTTTTTGATAAATAAAAAAAGTAAGTTTGTAAAGTTGTGATGTAAATAGACAAAGAATTTTATCCTATTAAAGTATTAAAATCTCATTTTACCAATTAGCATTGTAATGTCGAAAACAATAGATAATTCCTTTTCAATAATCATTATTACTTACCTGTTTTGGAGGAATTATAAGTTTCGTGATATTTACTATTTGTTACTTACCATTTAGCCTAAATAATTAATTTTTGCATGATCTTTATAATAATTCCCGATAATTTTCAGGGTAATAATTTATGAGTATTATTTACAAAGATTACCAAGATCACTTAGTTACCGGGAAAAAGACGATTTTCACAGTGTTTCTCAGTGTTAACCCATATACACTGTGAGCTATGACCATGACCTTTGTCATAGGAAGAGTACATGGTCACTACAGATAAGTACTTACCAATGGTCGTACTTTGCTTTTTAGCATCTAAATAGGGACCAGTATAAAAGTCCTCTTGGGTGCCATTCTTCTCGGCATATCGCCCACGTGTCACATTGCAGTAACCAAATAAACCACCTAAACCGAACCCATAATATTCAGTAAAATTTGAATTATCTATTAACTTAAAACATATTGATAAATTATTAAATAGTCTTGTATCATTTTAAGGCCAAATTATATAAAAATTATAAATTTATAAGGAAAATCGATTAACTCTCAATTCAATTTAAATGTTTAATTTTTTGTTATGAAATCATTTATTTGTTAAAAAGATAATGAAATTAATATTTTTATATACTTTATAAGGTCTTGGAAATTATTTAAATTTTGATAATTTATTAAAACTATAATTAACATAACTTTTAGTAAAGCAAATGATAAAGGATTTAGATAATTAACAATGAAATTCTAAGAATTTTTTCTTCTGTTTCGAAAGAAAAAATGATAGAATTTGTAAGGAAGAAGATAGATAGTCTCTACGTTGATAGAGAATAAAGCAACATGTTCATTCTTGTTTATTGTTTTTTCAATTTTTTTTTCCTCTTTTGTACTTTTTGACTGTGTCATTGGTTTGTGGGAAAAACTTCGATTTTAGAAGCTTTGGAACTGACAGCTTTACAGTTAATCGTTAAATCTGATACGTAGTGTACGTCGAATATTGATACGCTCGGTTGAAATTTTTCCTTCGTTCTTTTTATCAGAAGGCAATATAATGGAATTTTTTAAGGCCACTAATTATAATTTTATCAATTTTAATCTTAAATTCTTAACTGTTAATGAATGAATTTTAATTTTATGCTAAACAACCCATGCTTATATACAGTGCAAACAAATTGATGAAATAATTATAAAACTTTTATATTTCCACATTTACAACTAATCCGCTTCTAAACTTTTCTAGTGCATTTAAGATAAAAGATATTTCTTGATGTATATGACAGATAGAGCCAGCGTGAAGAACGGCAATGATTCGGTTGCGGCGAGAAGAAAAATAAGTTCTGTCTTCACTCCAACCAGAAAACAAGATGACTTCTGACTGCACCAATCTGTCATTTCCATTACTGGACACAGTTACTCTGGACCTGATAGGTCCTGCGGTGACCTGTTTTGTGTCAACGTGACTCCAGCGCTTGTAAGGAAATCAATTATACACCTGATGTCCGCAGCATCTTATTACCTCAGTTTGATTTATTGACTTCTGGTTTATTCTTGATTTATTACCGCTAGAAGAAAGACTACTCAAAATTTCATCAATAGTATAAAGCAGAATATTTTACATTATTATTTACAAAAAAAAAACTAATAATGAACCGAATTTTTATCTAAAGGTAAATTAGATATAACAAGAAGAAACTATATATGAAGTCAAATATTTAAATCCCTATTTTTTATATTGTGATCAAATATCACGCGAAGAGTTTTATTTCTATTCAGATCAATATGCATTATTAATGGAATTTTTCTTAAAGAAGAAGATAGGTGAATGTTAAGTAACCCATCTACTATTTACAAATATCTAGGGAGAGAAATTACGATCGTGAAAAAATACGCAAAGCAACTAACGTTTATCAAAATTACGTCCATCTTAATGCAATCCGGAGCAATTTGAAATTGGATGTAATCACTATGTGTAGTCTTTCTTTACGATCTTCTCCCGTCTTTTACGACAATATATATCCTCATAATCTCCAAGGTTAGTTTTGGAGAAAAGAGAATTGGTTTCGAAAGAAGCTTTCTACGCTACTACTTTAATAGTATGTATTACTACTTTAGACCTGTTGGTAGAAAACTCTAAAGCTAAGAACGGTGTCTCTTTGCAGACTAATAAAAGTTGGAAGAATCGTAAAGACTTGTGATTGTAACTTAAAAACAAGAATACCTATTTGCGCTCCTATTGGGTCGTTAAGAGGGGTTTTGATGAGGCACGGCTCTTCTCTTTCCCTGAGCTTAACAGAACTAGAGTTGACAGAGTCTGAAGCAGCTTCGATTTCTGGACTAACGTCAGCTGGTGGAGTCACATGTCTAAAGAAACAAAAGCTAGTCTTACCAGCACGTGCTACCATTGTATCAAGTAGGGCGCTTGTACAATGTTAATCAATAAAGCACGTAATATGATATTTTACTTTTTGTATAGATTTTTGAATATATTTTACAGAACAAATGGTGTGGTATCTATAAAATTTCCGCTGTATATTTTCCCTGAAAAATTACTTAATCTAAAATTAACAAGCTGTTATCAGAATAACTGCATCTTATTAAATTATTTGTTCTGATGTGAAAGAACTAATTCAATATCACAAATTAATTTTTTATATACTTTTGATTATATTTAATAACTAATACAAAAATCTATAGAATCCTACACAGATATTTTTATCTTACATAAATATAAAACAATTTTTTAAAAATGTTTTATTAAAATAATTATTTTTAATTTAAATTGTTTTCGAAAAATATTTCATCTTATATAAAAGAAAAAATAATTAATTTGCTATCATGTAGTCCGAATATAAATCCAAATAAATTATTAGCTCGCATTACATTCAAATAATAATTATCATTTATTATTTTACCTCTTAACAGGATTCTATCCCTTAATACTTGGATGGATATAACTCTTAAAATGGATATTTAATAATCATCTTTTATTTATTTTGTGCATTCGCTTTGGTCAGAAGTTATCAAATTTAATTATTGAATTTACAAATTTATTTTCTACGAGAATATTTTAACAAGAAGCTCAAAAGTTGGTTTGTGACCATCCAGACAGAAACTATTATATCTATATCTTCCGTAAAAATTATCTAGTGGAAAGAATCGAAAATATTCTTATTTTCATTTAATTTCGGGATGATATGATTAAATTTATTATTTACTCAGTAGAATCAATTTTGTCTTATTACAATTACGACTCATATTAAAAAGATAATAAGTCTACATTCTATGTACAAAGAAAATTATGTTGAGATTAATTAATTAATTACTTAGAAGGTTTTTTCTACTCCGTCTTCAACATAAAATAAAAAATAATTTAATATATCTAAGCCGATTAATGAAGAATATTTCTCTTCTTAAAATAAACTAGGTCATTTTCTTCGGAGCATTATGGTGAATGAAAATCTTTAAAGAAAAATATTTTATGTAAAATTTAACATTTAGAAATAAATTTTGTTTAAAATCGACATTTTGAAACAAACACGAGACTTTCCAGTTAAATAAAGTTCTATTTCTCAATGTAATTTCTAATTTCAGATTGAACTACATCCAGACTGATTAGAAAATTCAATGAAAACTTTACAAGATTGATTAAAAGGAAACTTAATGACATTTTAAATAACTTCATCATGTTATGATGTACACAGTACATCAGATTATTGTATTAAATATTTTAAAATGACATTAATTCGCAGTCTTTTAAATTAAAAATTTTTCTATCAAAAATGACAGTTTGATTCCTCCTAACAAATAAAGACTAGAACAAATTTCTAAACTTTAAAATTTTAAATCTCCTCATATGTATAGAAGATTTTACACAAGCATATTACAATGAATATACGTCAATTTTCTTTATTAAAAAAATTATAAAATATTTTACGAATTCAGATTTAGA
Source organism: Centruroides sculpturatus (assembly GCF_000671375.1). Lineage (NCBI taxonomy): Eukaryota > Metazoa > Arthropoda > Arachnida > Scorpiones > Buthidae > Centruroides > Centruroides sculpturatus. Next base: position 99,000 of record NW_019385120.1, on the reverse strand, counting down.
ATTGAATGAATTTCAAATTTTTAACGTTACTTATTTCGAATTCTTAAAAAATCTGTTCAATTCCGAAACATTCATCAGATTTAACTGCTACTTAACAGAATTGAAGGAATAATAGAATTGAAAACTCTCTCTACTATAGTGAATTGGCTATTTCGAATCATCTAAATCCCTTTCGTTACCCACGCTGAAACGGAAATAGGAATAAGATATCCTTTTGGTAAATATCTGGTTAGTAGTGATATTGTCAAAAATGAATATTCCCTGTAGATATAATTCGATTTAAATTTCATAAATGCATTAAAAGTTTTAAAATTTTTACACCTTTCTTTTTTATAGAGAAAGTAACGTATCAAAAACAGAAATTTTATAATCTTCAAATTTAATTTATATTATTTTTGCCAAGTTTGAATTTGTTTATCTGTATATATTTAGCAAATATAAATTTTTATTATAATTGGAAACTCTTCTGTGTATAAATATTTTATTCCTCTTTTTCAATACCTCAAATATTTTTATACTATTTTGACAAACTTTTCTCTATTTTTGTCGTAATTTAAATTTTTAAAAGTAACAATCTTTTTAGAAGTAGAAATATGACACTTGAGAAATAAACATACAGAAAATAAAGAAGAGACGTAAAAGAATGATTAAATAGAAAATTGATGAGATTAAATTAGTAAAATTAATTTAGTTATTGTTTATTCTCATCTTTCATTTCCTAAAATATATAACGCGAAGCGTTAATGGAAACAACATCAATGATAATGCAAATCAAAAATTGGATTTTCTCTTTAAATCACGGTAACAAGCAAATGAAGCTATCTGATTCGATAAGTAAAATGTGTATTGGATTCGATTGCCAAACGAAATTCAATTTGCTTAATTTCATCTTATTTAAAGTTATGAATTCGTAATTTAATAAATGAAATAATAACATTGATCATTATTTTTATAACCCGAACTTATAAGTGATAATTTAAATCTTCGATTTAAAAAAAAAAAAGGAAAAAGTCAATAGTTTTGTATCGAATTGTATACAGTTTTAAACAAAGTTGTAAGACGATTTACCCTAATTAAAGTACGTATTTCAAATAAGGAATATTGTCATACTAATTTGTTCTAATTAGCTTGTGTTATAATGAAGCTTTGTCATAAAATTTTAAATCGAAAAGTTTACAACAAAGAGATTTTAAATCGTTCTCTTCTGATTACGATGAGATTATGGAACGACATTTAATTTTTGTCACCTGCAAATGATGATTTTAATGAGAATGAATAGAATTATAACTTAGTAATACTAAAAATTAACCATTAGCAAATAAATTTCCATATTAAGCAAATAAGAAACGATAAATGTACAGTACGATATAATATAATATTCTGTAAAAGTGTGTCATTAATAGATATAAGTTTATTAAAATCTTAAAAGATTGATTAATGTCTTCTCGTAATATTTACGAAAAGTTTTAAATAACATTATGCAACTTTTATAAAGACTTCAAGAGATATAATAAGAGATATTTCATCCAAGAATGATCGATGAGATCGTGTCTATAACAAAATAAATTTTACATTTGCCTTTCTTCTATTATCCTTTACAGAAATAAGGATAAGTTAAAACTGTAATTACATTCCCTAAAGAGAATTAGGAAAGTTTAAACAAATTAAAGAAACTGCCAAGTCAAGCTTTAAACTAGTAAGGAATAAAGTTCGGAATAAATCGGATTGCAAAAGTTCATATTTAATCCAAGTCTGTTATCCGAAGAAACTATTTTACAGAACTGACTTATTTTATAACTGAGATTGGGGATAACGCTCAGAATTCCAAGCATGAAATCACAAAGATTGTGCGATCAAAGGGAATAAACGAATCTTATTTTGCTTTAGGAGATATGTGATCGTATAAAAAATTGCAGTAATAACACTTAAAATATTTTAAAAAATGATCCAAAGTTTATTCAACATATGGATTAAACACGAAGAAACTACCAAAGGATTTTTCTGATGGTTAATATATTAGATTTAAAAGTAATAAAAGAGTACAGTTTCGATAAGAGTGTGTTGAGAATTGGAGTTTTCGAAATTTGCCAATATTCTGAAAAATATAATGTTTATTTTTTTTTCTTTCCTTTCTAAAATTTTTACAAATTCAAAAGATTTTACTTCGGTAAATAGAGTAAAAGTTTATAAGTTGAAGATTCTTTTAAAAAGATTTTCAGTATTTGTTTATCGATATTTTAGAAATCACATTTTCATATTTCCACTATTGTAAGTTATTCGGTAGAAAAAATTCTACAAAGAAAATAAATATAATTCAAAAATAACGCTAAAATGTATTTATAAAGTATAAAAAACAAATAAATAAATAAATAAAATAAGAAACAATTTTTTAACGAAAGACTAATGCAATATTTCGAGAAGCATTTTATGTTTTTAAGGATTAGCGTGGTAAAAAATATTGAACGGCGAATTTTAGGGGATTTGAAACCTTACAAAATATAAAGATAATGAAAAATAATAATAAATAAAACTACTTTACTAAAAAGAATTTATTTTGTTATCGTTTTTATCAACTGTTACAAAATGATAGAATTCTCTGTAATGGATATCAAAATAAAATTGCTAGAACGTAAAGGAGTGAAGAATATTTCTTTAGTCTTTACCGTAAATATACGTAAAGATTAGGCGTTATTTATCATCAAGGTTTGTCTTGTATTCACAAGAGAATCATTGGTACATGGCTAACGACCGAGAGAATGGACACAGCTCACAAAGATTGATGTCGCCGTCAGAAACAGTTAACTCGGATAACAGACGACCTTTTCGTGTGACATTGGCCCTGGTTGTTCTAAGACAGGCGACATCCAGTCGAAATACAAGACGGAAATGGAAAATATGGAGAGTGCGGAAGTTGTAGAGTATTAGAAACTGCATCGTATCGAATCAGGTACACGTCTGCCAGTAATCGAATCGCTATAAGTGAAGAGAACCTTTTGGTACATCCTTTCACGCTATCTAAACTACTCTGAACCTTTTATCTGTCTTCTGAAGAACGATAAGGCAGAGATTGTCGACAGAAGTGCCATGTTGTCAACACAGATTATTTTCCCTTCTTCTATTTGAATTTTCTGAATACCTCTTTAACTTATTCCAGTTGTTTTGGTGAACTTAAAATATATCATTTTAAAAAATGAAATATAATAAGAATTTAATTTTTAATTTTAATAAAATATCAATCAAAATATTCAAAATTACATTTACTCTCATTTAAATTTTAAAATTAAATTTTTGAGATTAAAAATTTTCTCACGTGTATTTACAATTGTAAATGTTTTACAATATGTATTTTGATGTAAGTACAGTAACATAACCACAAGGAAGAAGAATTAGAAAACGATTATTTGAAGCAGTTCGATAAAAGACAATTGAATCTGTAGGATTATCAAACAACTAAATGTTAACTGCAAATAATTAAGATAACATAAAAGCAGATATTTTAATAACAATTAACGGAATTATATCCGAATAATTCAATTAGCAACTCTAACTCCGATGATGATAAGCTTTAATCTCCCGGATAGAAGTAAAAATCAATAAAATAGCAGTAGGCAAATACAATCCCTAACAAAACTTTTCGAACACAATTGCCCATCCAATTGTATCTACCATGCTATGAAGGATTTAGTGATGTGTCACTGAAAGAATTTTGTGGCAGTGGAAAAGCGATTGCATTGTAAACATACTGGCAAAGCACTTATGAACGGTAAGTCCCGTTACTTCCGACTGACAGTTATTGAATAGCAACACGAAGAATTTAATTTTCCATCCAATTCGAATTTCCTACATCATTAAGAGCATTTTCTCACAAACATTCATATCCGCTGGCGATCCGATGAAGTGGATTTTCGAAACAAAGCCAAATTACTTTCTTCGCTAACGGTAAGACTCTATAAACACAACTGTAAGTAGCCTCTTTCGAAAGGAAAACAATAGAATTTGCAAAGAATCAAAAGTAAATAATGATGTTAAACTAATATAGTATTGTAAATGGCTTTGATTAAATCGTTTGTATACGTTCTTACACAATAAGACAAATATCAAGAAAATTGTAGTAATTAATTTACATTTTACTGGAAATCGGAAATAAGAATATTTCATTGACTACAAATTTATGTAATTATGAAACGTCAAACACTGAAATTGTCTATCTTTAAATATCAGATGAAATAATTTTATCTGTTTAAAGAGATATTCCCAGAACTTATATGCTTACACAAATGTCTAACTCATTCTCAAAATTCCATAATTAATTTGCAAGTTATATCTCAGTCTAAAAAGTTAATTTTTTTCCCATTTATATATAAAATGTGAAATAAAATTGAACTAAAAAATCTTTATTAAATATAATAATTAGCATTTTTAATAAAAATTAATTGTTAGAATGTCACCAAATCGTACGTTTAATCTAACAAATAACGTAATAACATTCCAACAAACAACATCATGTTTAATTAGTTGAATAACAAGATAAACAAGAAAATGAAAAATAATTACTAATTAGAGACGATACTTTAAGAATTCGCTAATTTAAGAAGATGCCAATGTTATTATAATAATTTCTATCATCGATGCTTTCTCAATGAGTTTTCGTTGTCGCTAATCATTATTACTTGTAGATTATATGAATGGAACAATTACTCCAGAAAACTTGTAAGACCGGCAATTGTCATTACTGGAATACAATCTCAATCTTACCATCGATTGTAATTAAATCTCCTAAGGATGAATGATTTTCATGTAAATGAAGTATTAGCTTCAATTACAAGATAATTGAGTTACACGCTGTAATAATTTCCACATATGGTTAAAGATTTTCCGGAATCTCTTCAAGTGTTATCCCGTAAAATTTATATTTACGTTTACATATTAAGAGATATTAATTCTCTTCCTCTTCGTTAGTTAATATTATTTATTAAAGAAATAAATATTTGTTTAAAGGTAACACTAAACACAGCAATTATATTATGTTTTTTCTTTGTTGAAAGCGTAAGATATAAATTTTCTTTTCGGGGAGGTCGTGAATCTTATCTTCTGAATAAGTGTATGGATGTTGCAACTAACTTGAAACTCTAGAGCTAATACTTTATACATAATATTCCTGAATTTTCCATGCATAGAAGTAAACAGGAACGAAAAAACAAAGGTGTGAGCAGATAAGACATTTGAATCACAAATGGTAATTTTCATTGAAAAATAAAATGTTTGGATACAACGCAACTGTGTATCAAATTAAAGACATTTATATCAAACAAATAATTATTATATACAATATTATTTAGCTAAATATTTCTGGACTATGAATACAAAAATTAATTAAAAAAAAAACAATTCGTACATGACTTAAAATTGAAAAACAAACTTTTGTAAAAATTATTTTACAAAAATGTATAAAAATATTATTAATTTTACTAAAAACAATTAATTTATCTTTCATCTTACTAAAATTTATACAGAAAATGAGTTTGTTTACATAATATTCGCTACCATATTATTTTAATAGAGTGCTTTGTGTTGTGTATAATATCCTATATAAATGCAAGGTAAGACATGGTAAACAAATTCGTTTTTGTAAAGAATGTTTTATATAATATATTCTAACATCTTTCTTGGTTTATTTCATTATTTAATGTACAGTACTTGGTTAATTTCTTTATTCTCCGTTCATTCAAATTTGTTCGTCACAATATTATTGCTTTTGAAATATTCGTATAATATAAGTATAACATATAGAAAATAAACTGTATATACTGAAATAAAATAGTATTTAAATATACATTATAAAACGCAGATGTATGATTATTATTTATTAAAATTTATTCTAGAAAAAAATTATAATAATTAACATTTATGAGTTAAGGGAATAAAAACTTATTCAGGATTTGCAATAAAATACACTAGTTATAACTTATTGATAATCAAAAATAAATTTTTAAGTTATTATATAAGTTATTATATAAGTTATTAATATATATTTATACATGAGAATATATAATATTGAAAAAATACTTATTTTTATGCATAAAATAATGAAATATTGGTTTAAAACAGTTTGAATATATAAAGAAATAAATAATATTAAAATTCAAATCATATTTAAGAGTATTCAGAACTTTTACCATTCAAAAAAATAAAAAAATATCAAATATTTACAGTGGAGACCTGTTATTATTAATAATTTCGTTATTTATTATTATATAATATGTTGAAATATTCTAATATAAAAAAAGAAAGATTGAAAGTATTCATATTTAATCACTTTTATTTGAATGTTTGTTTTATGTTTTGAAGAAAGTAATATGCAGACAGTTATAGATATTTATTATTCTTAAAATTTTAAATTTGGATATTATGAATTTATTAAAAAGTAAAAATTAATAAATAAATAAACAAATAGAGGCAGAAGTAATTTGTGGAAGAACCAGAGATTTCTTGAAGAAATCAGTAAAGAGCGAAACATATGAAGTAAGAAAACTGAATAAATATGTAAATAAAAAGTAAAGTGCGAAATTATTTTTGGGAATTTTATTCAATTTAAATTTATAAATAATATATTCACACATATATGATCTCATTCTATCATTCTTTTCCATATTTAACATCTCATTTATCAAAAATTTGTAGAAGAAAATTGTAGAAAAGGGTATTATTCTTTGTAATATGCTAACAATTTATCTTGGAAACGATATTCTCAATAATTTATCTCTGATATAAAAGGAACAGAATGTAACCTATGAATGCTTTTTATATGATTTCAGAGAATGTTTAGCGATCTCAACACGAAAAGACTTCATTCCTTGTAAAGAACATTAAATGGAGTCCTTTTTATAGATCTTTTAGGGTGTATTAGAAGAAATGAAGCGTCATCAGGTTGATCTGTCCACTGCAGCCTTCATTGCCAAGACTTTGTTCGGTTCCAATTTAGTCATGTCCCTGTATTGTGTTCTATGGGTATCATTAAGCGTTCTCTCTACCTATTACTGTACCTGGCAGGCTCCAATCTCGATGCTGCTTAGGTAGGTGATGATGTGGCATTTTGTACGTCGAAAGTTTCTTTATTTAATGGATCGTTTTTTTCTAATTTATTTCATACAATAAAATTTATTTCGTGTTGTATTTGGCAATTGTAAACTTATATATTATTATTATTATCTATAGCTTCTACAATCTAAATTATTTTTAAAAATTCCACACACATACATTCCGTATTTTAATTTTTTTTAGTTTTAATTAATATTTATAAATTTTTATAAATTTTTGAAATAAAATAATTATACTAAACTGACATAATTAGGTGTTTTTGCTTTTCTTGATGATATAACATTACTATTTATTTTTNAAACATCCCTCACGTAGCCTATTCCTATATATTTCAATCTTCTCCGCCGTCATTGATAAAGTGGGGGAAGATACTGGTTTTATAATTGTTGCCTCGTCCCATTTCACCACGGAACCTTGGACTTACGACATTTGCGACAAAACTTCTTTTTTAAAACCAAAAATTATATTGGTCTATTTTTTAATTTTTAATGCTCTTGTATCGAAAACGATATTATTTACTCATACATATACAAAAATAACTTTGTCAAAAGAACAATTTTTTTAATGTTATAAACATATTTTGAATATCAACATACAGTATACAAATTAAGTGTTACATAAAAATAGAATTAAAAGAAATCAGGTACAAACTTTTTAAAATTTTCTATTGTTATTATAGGTTTTAAAAAATAGATTTTTCATGTTTTAATTTAAAATTAAGATCATCTAATGAAGTGAAAAAAGTAGTATTAACATTNATATATAATAGTATCTTAAACTGTAAGTGATGTTAAAATAATTTATGACATACTCTAATATTATTGCCTTTCTGAATAATAATTATAGATTTATACATTTAATTACTTTACCTAAATTATAACTCATATCTGTATATAAATGAAATACATAAATATGAATTAAATTAATAATATTAAAATTCTTAAATGTACTCCAAATATATAAAATTACATCCTAAATTCAACATCCTAAATTGCATATTCTATATTCAACAATATTCAAATTACATATATCCTATATATATATTTAGAGTTAATCTAGATGATAAGACCATTGTTTGAATTCGAGAAAATTATTTAATTATATAATGGAGCAATGGAAAATAGTTCCATGTTTATTACGAAGTAGAACACGAAACTTTATGTTGAACATACATTTAAAAATTTTGAGATGTGTTTAAACTGTTGTTGTTTTCTTGAAAATTTTCACATTTTTTTGCAAGAAATTTGAATTTATAAATAAACAAAAAATGTTATTGACGTCATGTGGCGTAAATTTTTGAATTTTTTAGCCATAGTGGCGAACTGATATACATTCAAGATTTAGCACATCGCCACCATTTTATTCTGGGAAATACTACAGTTACAGTGAATGATACTAATTAGGTAATAAATTAAATTTATAAATAATAGCTTTTTATTAATTAATCGTCTGTCTAATATGTCCTCTAAAAATCATATTTTATATTTAAAATTGTTACTCAGTTCCTGTATTTTTGTTTCAGAATAATAAATTTCATCTTATCTTAGAATGCATTACAGTGCTTAGGTTTATTTTTTGTTTAAAAAATCCCTATGTTTGGCTACTTATGAATACAGCCATGTAGAATTTACTGTAATGAAATTTCTTTATCAAATATACTAATGAATTCATAAATAACACGATGGTTATATTATGGAAATAATAAAAGGATATAAAATTAAATAAATTTTTTTATAGAAAGTACAGTACTGCACATACCCTCGTAAGCGCCTAGTACGTCTATCTTTCTACTAAGACGTATTAAGTAAACTTGTTGTCACTTACCCGTGACACGTGGTCAATCTTCTAGAAGGAAAATTTATAAATAATCTTTTCTCTTTCTCCAACTGTCTGCGAAATATGGGGTTCCTCTCAATCCCCACCGAGCTTGATGCTCTCGTACTCTGACGGTACTTTACGATGACCTTTTCTTCCATCTCTCTCTCTAATCAATCTCTTGACCTTCCTCACTTGCCTCTTATTTATTTTAGGAGACCCGACCAATCAAGGATAAGACGTCCACCACTTGATGGGAAACCTTAATTGTGGCCACGTGCCAGGTGAATACAAAATTTAGAGGTGCCAACGAACCCATCCTCTTCTTCACTTGAAAGAATTTACGATGTTTACTGTTTGTCGCTCTCAAAAACCTTTTAAGCCGTTCTTTGTCCCTAATATTGGGTTTAGCTCGGTTTGCAAAAATTAATCAAAACGATTAACTCATTTGACTCTGATAGTGAACAATCCAGAGAGATGCTTATGAAACAATTCAAGAAACAAGTCTTGTGGAAAATACTTGATGAATTTATAGATTAAAATCTAAAATATACTAAAAAATGAAAAGAAAATGAAATATGTAATGAATGAATTTCATTGATGTTTCATAAAAAAAAATTGGTAAACAATTATTGAAATTCCAAACATGAAATTTAAATCTTTTATTAAATATTGCCATCAAGGAAAGTGCTCCGGTATATTAAAATATCAAAAAATGTAATTTTATAATGGATAAAGTAGTGTGATTTCAAACATTAAAATAAATATTTATTTGATGTTACATTAAAAAATTGAAAGTATTATTTCAATCAACTTTAAAAAGAGATCAAGTTAAGTTTTTCAATTCAAATTATTTATTTGAGATAAATAAAGGATTGCATAAATTTTTAAAACGTACCGGTACATGCAAAATATTTAGTATAAAATGGCTAAAAATTGCTTCCGAGAAACATAGAAAAACAATTGGTTAGCAATAATTTTTACACTCAAAGTACAAGAAAGTATAACTTTATCAATATGTTAAATTAAAATTAACCGTGAATAATAATTTCACAAACCAAATAAAGTATTATTTCCGTAATGAGTATTGGAAAAAAGTATTTCAAAGCGAAAAATATTGTATCAGAAAACAGGTGGGAAGTATTATAAACGGCACTTTAAATCCTTAAATTAAATAGAAAATTTGAAACGTAAATATTGAAGTTAGATATTGAAAAAGTTTGTAAATTTAAAAATGTTTCCAGCCAAGTTACATTATAATTTCTGGTATGTTATAGATCTAGCATTTGTTACTAAGATGCTCCGCAAAAGTATAGAACCGCTGAAAATTTACTACGAAGGTTAGGAATTACATGTATGATATAGCTAGCTACCTTATATTGTTCAGGATTTATGAAAACATAATTTGTCGAAACTCATAGTTTCCTACATCGCAGCGAACAGCAGAAATTGTATTTAAAAAAAAAAACTGATTTTAAGCACCACAAACGTATAGAATCGACTAGTAAATGAATGGAAAAAGCATTAAATACTACGAAATAGTTTAATTTAGTAATTTATTTGCGTACTTCCTGTATACTAATAACATATAAAATGCGATATGACATGCTATCAACAAGGTTTTTCATGATCGAAGCCTCAAGAGAGTTCCAACAGTGACAATTACTTGTTTTAAGTGTTCAACGGCGCGTACTGATGATTTTGGTCATAACTTCGGCGAACTAAGATCCCCCAAATGTTTTTCATAGGATAGCAATCAGGAGAACGAACTGGCAAATTCAGGAGTTCAATCCGTTTATTTTTACACCACTATTTGGTATCCTAAAAGATTACCTAAGAGACAAAAGGATTGTTATTTCTTGTGTTAGCACGATAGGACTGAACGAAACAAAAAACTTACCTTATTCCATTGAGTGGTCATATTTTTCCTAGCAAAATCTAGGAAAAATATAACCACTTTGCTAGGAAAAAAATATAAGGCTTAAGAGCAGGAGCACTTCTCATTCGAGACCGAACAATGTTGTTGTGTAAAACCCTTTGATTGGTTTCGTAATGTACTTGAATATTCAAATCGTCCCAAATTTGACGCGTGGACGCGGTGAAATTAGAGACTGCATTAACAATTCGTCTGTGGTCTCGCGGGGTAAGCTTAAAAAACGTCCACTTCTACGCTTTGGCCCATAATTTGCAGCATTTGACAAATAATGCTGAACGACCTTAGTCGAATGCTTGATACTGTTTGCTACTACTTGATGACTTAAACCAATGCTTCTCAAAGCTACAATTTGTCCTTTCTCAAAGTCTATTAAATGAATAACACGAACAATGATGAAAAAAAATTTCACACTTGAAACTTGCGAGAAAAATGGCGATTCTATACTTATGTGGAAGTATGTAAATTGATTTTATCGCTGTTCCGAAGTCAGCCACCAATTAGAAGCTCAAGTTTCCTAAAATTACGTTTTTATAAGTTAGGTGCTGAATTACGTATGTTTTCATAAGTATTGCCAGTAAATACTATTAAACAATACCAAAATGAATACTGCATTATAAATTATATATCTCAGTAGCGCGTTATCTTACGGACAAAAAGGGCAATTACCTAGAACCCCACCAACAGGAGGTCCCAAACTAATCTTTTATAAGAAAATATTTTCTCAAAATAATTTTTTCAAAGTAAAATGTCTGAAGTCAAAACTTACAGTACATGGAAGCTCCCTAATTTAAATTTGCGTTAGCCCCATGAAGCTATAACATACAGTACCACTATTAGACAGTATTTCTGTGATATTTAATAGCATTTATTGTAAATACCTTAAAGTTATTTTATCTGTAATTACTGTTTTATAATATGTAGATCTTGCAGATCCTGTAGGATTTTCAAACCACTTGATAAATGTCAATGAGTTTCGAGATATTACAAAAGAATTTTTCAGTTAGGCCTACCAGATATTTATTATGTTTTTAACTTGATGAAGTAAATAAGAAACATTTATAACAGAAGGAACAGGTTGATTACTAATTAATTAAAGATTTGGAGATGCAATTTTTATTTTAAATTAGTGCATTATAAATTAATCTTATAAAATATCATTTCTTATTTCAAGGTAATTTTAAATATCATATCGAAATTCACAAAAAAAAATTTGAAGAAAATANCGTTCCCCTCAGTGGGCCGCGGTAAAATATCAAACGTTGACCGGTCCGCGGCGATAAAAAGGTTGGGGACCGCTGGTTTAAATTTATACATATTTTTTAAAATAAGAAACATAAGAAAAAAATTAAATATCCGAAAAATCCAAGGAACAATTGATAAGTTCGACGCATTCTCCTTCATCATTCAAAAATTTTCCGTCTTTACATTGGCATCCTATTGTGCATAATGGCAACAATATGGAGGCGCATCGTTCCGGATGTATGGTGTTCTCGAGATACGTACTGCATCTCCTAGGTCCACAAGGAGTAATGCAATCGATTAATTCTTGCCCTTCATCACAAATTAATGCTGAAACGATATAAGTTATAGTTGCATCATAATTATAATTTTTATGATAAATAAGCGAATATTATCTGCAGTATTTATTAAAAATTGTATTAAATGTAAAATAATATTCTTCTTACTTTTGTTTTAAAAGTTTATAAATTTGACTTTAACACTTATCAACACCATTATTACTAAGATCCAATGAAAGTTAATATCTTATATATGTGTATGTTGTCACAATAATCAATTTAACTTTGTGTGACTTAAAGGAAACCCATTACAATTACTATTTAAAATTATTTTAACTATTTAAATCTTATTAGAAGAATGGTAACTTATTTAGAAAAGTAACTTACGTTGGGCTGAATCTTGAGAAAAGCAGAGAAAAAAGATGCAAATTATGGTTGCAATATATGTCTTCATCGCTGGTTCTCTATATCAACTCTGTAAGAAGCACTAATTAGTCTGCAAGTTATAAAGATTTCAAGTTTCCTGTTCGTTTTCCGTAGATAATACAAAATAAAAATTAATTGTTAGAATGTCACCAAATCGTACGTTTAATCTAACAAATAACGTAATAACATTCCAACAAACAACATCATGTTTAATTAGTTGAATAACAAGATAAACAAGAAAATGAAAAATAATTACTAATTAGAGACGATACTTTAAGAATTCGCTAATTTAAGAAGATGCCAATGTTATTATAATAATTTCTATCATCGATGCTTTCTCAATGAGTTTTCGTTGTCGCTAATCATTATTACTTGTAGATTATATGAATGGAACAATTACTCCAGAAAACTTGTAAGACCGGCAATTGTCATTACTGGAATACAATCTCAATCTTACCATCGATTGTAATTAAATCTCCTAAGGATGAATGATTTTCATGTAAATGAAGTATTAGCTTCAATTACAAGATAATTGAGTTACACGCTGTAATAATTTCCACATATGGTTAAAGATTTTCCGGAATCTCTTCAAGTGTTATCCCGTAAAATTTATATTTACGTTTACATATTAAGAGATATTAATTCTCTTCCTCTTCGTTAGTTAATATTATTTATTAAAGAAATAAATATTTGTTTAAAGGTAACACTAAACACAGCAATTATATTATGTTTTTTCTTTGTTGAAAGCGTAAGATATAAATTTTCTTTTCGGGGAGGTCGTGAATCTTATCTTCTGAATAAGTGTATGGATGTTGCAACTAACTTGAAACTCTAGAGCTAATACTTTATACATAATATTCCTGAATTTTCCATGCATAGAAGTAAACAGGAACGAAAAAACAAAGGTGTGAGCAGATAAGACATTTGAATCACAAATGGTAATTTTCATTGAAAAATAAAATGTTTGGATACAACGCAACTGTGTATCAAATTAAAGACATTTATATCAAACAAATAATTATTATATACAATATATTACTTTATTTAATTTTTTTTTAAATCTTCATAATTTAAGAAATTATTTTTTTGAATATTATTAGAAAATGTATAAAATTATAACTTTTCTATTCACTTCTATAAAGCTATAATTCTGTATAAATTACGTATAAATTTTATAATATAACGTATAAAAATTCGTAAAAGTTTCTCATTTCAAATCGAATATCTCTCTTCAGCATACCAATTATTCATAATCAATTAGTCATTTTACATCGAGAAAGATGAAAGCTTCAGTAAACATTTACGAAGATTCAAATTCGATTTTTATGGCATAAAAATGAAATTTTATTCCATATTAATTTGGAAACAAATGCTTTCAAAATAAATATTTCATTAGAAAACGAAGAGTTTAAACAAATCTACTTAAACAATTTATTGAGGCGATAACGTAAAAGGAGACGTATATATATAGAAAATCTACTTTTATGTTATCAAAATTTCCTAAAATTACAAAATTTAAAGAGATAAAAATATCATTGAGTTTCCTCGAATTTTCGAAACCAAGATATTTTTGAATAAAGGACTTTCAGAATTGTGCAATAAAAATGAAATAAAATTATTAAATGCAACCACCGTAATGAAATTCGTAACATTTACGATCATTTTATTATTACGGCTATCACCGTTTATCACTAAAATATCAAAAATTATTTGACAAGAAATACTTTTAATTAAAGTATGTTTAGATAAAATAATTATAAAAGAGATAACTCGTAATGATTTAAAATAATAATAAGAAGGAGAAGAACAAGAACAAATATAAACAAACTTCAAATAATTTTAAACTTTCATTTTAATGGAAAGATCAATCAAAGTGGAGGAATGGGTAATTAAGTCAATGTTGTCATTACTTAAGGTATAAGTAAATTTTGCTAGAATACCAGTTTAAAATTCTAATAAATTGTTAATCTTAAAAGCTAAAAGATCAACCCTCACAATAAAATTAATTCACTGTTTTGGAAAAATTAATAGTTTAAAATTAACAAACACTTGTGAGTAGTCATCTGAATGCCTCCCATTCCTGTATTTACATTTTTATTCTTATATTAGTATTTAATTATTACTGTTAATGCTAAATAAACTCCTAATGTTTCGAAAAGTTATCCATTAAAACTTCCGAAATAACTTTAAATATATTTATAAGAATTATAATTACTATGAAAAGGAAATAATTAAATATCGATAATACCTTTTCTGTTAAAAGCACAGGAATAAATAAAAGATTGGAAATTGAATGAATTTGCAGATAAGTGTTGTAGCCGAGATAAGGATAATAGAATGAATTAATTTGGAATATAAACACATTACATACTGTCTACCAACTGATAATATCTGTTATCTATGAAGAAAAATAAATGCTCACATACTATTTAGTTAATGATTTGATGAAAAACGTTCAGAAATTTGTAAAAATTTAATAAAACTTTTCGAGTTTCATGAGATTTTATAATAAATATTGAAATTCTTTCATTGGAAAATTGATACTACTGCATGAAATTTTAATGTATTCTTCTATTATCAATATCGTAGTACAATGAATAAAATTCTTTCTAATTTAATGAAAAATTTGTAATATTTTTACTTTTTATAAGATTGGTAATGGCTATTTTGACTTTTTTCAACATAATTTTATATAGCATATTGTTTGTACTGGAAATAAAATATAACTATTATGTTATATTAATAAAACTAATTTTTAAGTTATTAATTGTTTAATTAAAAAACATGTTAATGGTATTGGGTAGTGCTTAAAACAAGTTATTTCTCTCTAAATAAATAAAAAAACTAATATTTTACGATTTAAATCTGCATAAACTTGTTAATAAAATAGCGTGATTATTTTCTGTTATTACTATTTTAATAGGATTTTGAATAATGTAACATGAAATTATTTAAGATATATTAGTTATATTTACATGGGAGTAATTGATGTCTTACTTAAAGATAAAAATTTATTAAAACGACAGGATCAAACTGCAAAAATATTATACTGTATTGACATATGAAATTCTAAAATAAATTTTGTATGTAATATTGATCCATCAGAATATTAATATTATATAAAAGAATATTGAAATTCAGTCAAAAAAAAGGAAAACAAACTCGCAGATAAACAGGATTATGCAAACAAAAAATATTTTTTATATGTTCAATAGCGAATTGAAATGGTAAAAATAGTTTGTCACATCGATTTATGTTGAAATGAAACAAATCAATCAATAAGAATATTATTTTAATCTTTCGTATTGAAGAAAAAAGGAAAACAATAAACATATCAAGAAAATTAAATGCTAAAAAACTTTAAAATTTGTGAAAATTTAACAAGATTAAGACGAATTATTTTCGAAATAAAATAAAAAAATAATATTTTTTAAAATAAAGTTTTACGATTTTAATGCAAAAATTAAATTTTAAAATAACTTCACATTTAATTTTTTTTTAAATCTTCATAATTTAAGAAATTATTTTTTTGAATATTATTAGAAAATGTATAAAATTATAACTTTTCTATTCACTTCTATAAAGCTATAATTCTGTATAAATTACGTATAAATTTTATAATATAACGTATAAAAATTCGTAAAAGTTTCTCATTTCAAATCGAATATCTCTCTTCAGCATACCAATTATTCATAATCAATTAGTCATTTTACATCGAGAAAGATGAAAGCTTCAGTAAACATTTACGAAGATTCAAATTCGATTTTTATGGCATAAAAATGAAATTTTATTCCATATTAATTTGGAAACAAATGCTTTCAAAATAAATATTTCATTAGAAAACGAAGAGTTTAAACAAATCTACTTAAACAATTTATTGAGGCGATAACGTAAAAGGAGACGTATATATATAGAAAATCTACTTTTATGTTATCAAAATTTCCTAAAATTACAAAATTTAAAGAGATAAAAATATCATTGAGTTTCCTCGAATTTTCGAAACCAAGATATTTTTGAATAAAGGACTTTCAGAATTGTGCAATAAAAATGAAATAAAATTATTAAATGCAACCACCGTAATGAAATTCGTAACATTTACGATCATTTTATTATTACGGCTATCACCGTTTATCACTAAAATATCAAAAATTATTTGACAAGAAATATCCATGCTAATACGATCCTTTTGAAACTTTCCTTTCCTGAATACAAAAGATTTAAAAAGTAAAAAAAAATTAAATAAATTGGCGTGTATTATTATTATTATTATTTCCTATTAAAATGAATAAGTGTAAATTGTAGAAAGTACATAAAAAATATCATTCAGTTGAAATTATTTTAAAGCCTGTTTATGAATATTTTATGAAGAAATTTAGTAATATTTATGAAGAGAAATGATTTATAACTGTATTGAAATAAATTATATTGTTTTACTATTTCCATATTTATTTCAAATTATGTATATAAATATATATTAAAAAAATACAATTGTAAAGAAATTTAATTTAAAAAGAATACTATATGAAAAATAAAATTTGACAAGATTTATTGTCGGTTGAACACTTTCTCAACAAGGAATTCTCCTGTCACTATAAGCATCCCGGTTCGAATCCCATTTGAATTTCGTGATTTTTCATCTATAGTTCGGATTGGGACTTCGTTTCCCATTCCTTATTTATGCTAGTTATTCAATTGTATGTCAGGCTCTCTCCTAATCTATAAAATGCAAGATGCATCTTAATATAGGTCNATAACTTTAAATATATTTATAAGAATTATAATTACTATGAAAAGGAAATAATTAAATATCGATAATACCTTTTCTGTTAAAAGCACAGGAATAAATAAAAGATTGGAAATTGAATGAATTTGCAGATAAGTGTTGTAGCCGAGATAAGGATAATAGAATGAATTAATTTGGAATATAAACACATTACATACTGTCTACCAACTGATAATATCTGTTATCTATGAAGAAAAATAAATGCTCACATACTATTTAGTTAATGATTTGATGAAAAACGTTCAGAAATTTGTAAAAATTTAATAAAACTTTTCGAGTTTCATGAGATTTTATAATAAATATTGAAATTCTTTCATTGGAAAATTGATACTACTGCATGACATTTTAATGTATTCTTCTATTATCAATATCGTAGTACAATGAATAAAATTCTTTCTAATTTAATGAAAAATTTGTAATATTTTTACTTTTTATAAGATTGGTAATGGCTATTTTGACTTTTTTCAACATAATTTTATATAGCATATTGTTTGTACTGGAAATAAAATATAACTATTATGTTATATTAATAAAACTAATTTTTAAGTTATTAATTGTTTAATTAAAAAACATGTTAATGGTATTGGGTAGTGCTTAAAACAAGTTATTTCTCTCTAAATAAATAAAAAAACTAATATTTTACGATTTAAATCTGCATAAACTTGTTAATAAAATAGCGTGATTATTTTCTGTTATTACTATTTTAATAGGATTTTGAATAATGTAACATGAAATTATTTAAGATATATTAGTTATATTTACATGGGAGTAATTGATGTCTTACTTAAAGATAAAAATTTATTAAAACGATAGGATCAAACTGCAAAAATATTATACTGTATTGACATATGAAATTCTAAAATAAATTTTGTATGTAATATTGATCCATCAGAATATTAATATTATATAAAAGAATATTGAAATTCAGTCAAAAAAAAGGAAAACAAACTCGCAGATAAACAGGATTATGCAAACAAAAAATATTTTTTATATGTTCAATAGCGAATTGAAATGGTAAAAATAGTTTGTCACATCGATTTATGTTGAAACGAAACAAATCAATCAATAAGAATATTATTTTAATCCTTCGTATTGAAGAAAAAAAGGAAAACAATAAACATATCAAGAAAATTAAATGCTAAAAAACTTTAAAATTTGTGAAAATTTAACAAGACTAAGACGAATTATTTTCGAAATAAAATAAAAAAATAATATTTTTTAAAATAAAGTTTTACGATTTTAATGCAAAAATTAAATTTTAAAATAACTTCACATTTAATTTTTTTTTAAATCTTCATAATTTAAGAAATTATTTTTTTGAATATTATTAGAAAATGTATAAAATTATAACTTTTCTATTCACTTCTATAAAGCTATAATTCTGTATAAATTACGTATAAATTTTATAATATAACGTATAAAAATTCGTAAAAGTTTCTCATTTCAAATCGAATATCTCTCTTCAGCATACCAATTATTCATAATCAATTAGTCATTTTACATCGAGAAAGATGAAAGCTTCAGTAAACATTTACGAAGATTCAAATTCGATTTTTATGGCATAAAAATGAAATTTTATTCCATATTAATTTGGAAACAAATGCTTTCAAAATAAATATTTCATTAGAAAACGAAGAGTTTAAACAAATCTACTTAAACAATTTATTGAGGCGATAACGTAAAAGGAGACGTATATATATAGAAAATCTACTTTTATGTTATCAAAATTTCCTAAAATTACAAAATTTAAAGAGATAAAAATATCATTGAGTTTCCTCGAATTTTCGAAACCAAGATATTTTTGAATAAAGGACTTTCAGAATTGTGCAATAAAAATGAAATAAAATTATTAAATGCAACCACCGTAATGAAATTNTGCAACAAGAACAGTTCCAAGGAAATTCTACAATAAACCATGAAAACCTGTCACCTTTATACACAGATACATCATTTCAACAACAACAATTCCAAGGAAATTCTACAATAAACGATGAAAACCTGTCACCTTTATACACAGATACATCATTTCAACAACAACAATTCCAAGGAAATTCTACAATAAACCATGAAAACCTGTCACCTTTATACACAGATACATCATTTCAACAACAACAATTCCAAGGAAATTCTACAATAAACGATGAAAACCTGTCACCTTTATACACAGATACATCATTTCAACAACAACAATTCCAAGGGAATTCTACAAATGATGAAAACAATACATCATTTGATTGGCTAGTTTCCACAGGATACTATCAAAATAATCCACCTCCACCCCTTAGTCATCTATGAACATTTTTGAAAATATTTGAGAGCAAATACATACTTCCATCTTGATCCTACTTGACTACAAAAAGATATAAAATAAAAAAATATATTTAGGACTTTTAAATTTTATAATTTCTAGTCAATGTCAATTGTATTAATATTTTTTCCTTTCCTTTTCTTTTCTTTAACTCATAAAAGCAATACAATTGAAATGTCTTTGGCAATAAAGTGGACATTTCACGAGAAGTCATTCTCCTTTATTTTTATAAGAAATAGAGAGTAATTGCAAAACTATTGATGTTTAGATTTGGTGCGAGTTTAATTTTGCTAAAGTAAAAAAAAAGCAAGATTTGTCTACAAATAAAAAAAACTTAAAGGAAATTTTAAAATTTCTATAGAAAACTCTTTTAGTTTAACTAAAAATAAATACTTTTTAAATTAATTATAAATGTAAATATTTTCTATATGAAATTAATTATAAGTTACTACTACAACATAGAATGATAAACAGGTATAATTATGAATTTTCTCAAGATTATTTTACTGTAGGAAACAGAATAAAATAACATGTAAATTTTTATTTTAATGTTAATACAGTGACATTTTCGTTTATTATCATATTTCGAATTTATTACAGTTTTATACACATAAAATAAGATAAAATTGCTTAAAATGTATGAATAATTCGTAAATATCTTAGAAAAATTAAATGTAGTGTAAAGAATTTAATGAAGTTCCGTAGAGTACGTAAATGTTTGTTAATTGCAAAATAAATAAAAAGAAATTAAACTGTGAAGAAGACAAAATTAAAATCGTTTGAATTTTTCTAGTAATTTGGCTCATTCTTTATTGTATCACTTTATTCATTTTGGTAAATCATCGAATCCTATTTAAAAATTATCATTTTAATCATGTCAAAAGCATAGTTTAATCTTCATAATTATAATAAATTATCTATAATGAGTTCATATTATAGACCTGTAATATTTGTGTGAATTAGACCAATTCTCGAAATGTTAAATCAAATTTTAAATTAATTAATATGTGATAATTGAATATAAGGTTAATTTCGGTCGTCTTTATTACTTTTAAACAGAACAATCAAAGGAAATTTACCAGAGAAATTCGCATTTCCACTTCATTATTGAAGTAATTATACTTTCATTTGAGCTGATAAATTTTCTGATAAACTCAATTCTCTTCATTCTGTCTGATAACTTTCTATCGAATTAGAGTTTCTAATGAACTGATTAGATATAAATGTATTTAAATTAAATTTAATTTTTTTAGATATAAAAATATTCATAAAAAAATTCCTTAAAAGAATACAATTAAATAATAAAATAAAATAAAAATTAATTATTATTCCGACAATGTAAAATAGGTTGTTTTAAATAAATAAAATATTTTACTGTATCTGAATAAACTCTTAATATATAAAACTGAATATTTATTAATATTTCAATTTGTAGTCTTTTATTCCAATTCTTTTTTCATTAGAAACATCTTATTCACGGCTACTTAATCTAAAAACTATTAAAATTTGTTTATAAAGCCGTATTATATTTGATTTATAAATGAATATTCAATTACTTGAATGTTTAGATCTAAAAGGCAATAAAGAAGAAAAATATTCAGTAATTGTAAATAATATTAAAAATTCCATGGATTTAAATTACAAATAAAATTTCTTTGAAAATTATAGTTTAGTATTAATTACAGTCTTAATAGAAAATAATTTAAATTAGAAAAGGAATAAAGCAATTATCTCGTAAGAGTTCAATCGAGAGATGAATAATTTGAAATTAAGAACATTCAAAAATAAAATGAGTGATGTATAATTTGACTGAAACTAAATTCGTATTTAACATCGCCGTTTAAAAGAACACAGCAAGTAAATAATTTTATAATTAAGAGAAAATTATCCAACATAAATAATCCAATATATTAGTTTTATAAATATCTATTTATAAATACAATATAATAGGGTTTTACAAACAAATTTTAAAGAATATTTACTAGGTTACAGTCGAATATTAATTGTTTTTTAGATTAATTAAGTAGCTGTAAATAACACGTTTCTAATAGAAAAACAAGTTGAATAAAAGACTACAAATTGAAAAATTATTAAATATTTAGTTTTATATTTTAAAAGTTTATTCAAATAAAATATTTTATTTATTTAAAACATCCTATTTTACATTGTCGTAATAATAGATATATTTTTTTTTATTTTATTTTATTACTTAATTATATTCTTTCAAGCAACCTTTTACGAATATTTTTATAACAAAATTTAAAATAAACTAATTAAATTTAAATACATTTATATCGATTGATTCATTATATCGACATGTTTAAAAATTTCATAAAATATTTTAATGAATTTACCAGAATATTAAAAATATTAACGAGGATAACATTGTGAATATATTTAAAATTTAAAATTATATCATTTTTAATAATATTATTTTAATTAATAAAAATTGACCATAATTAATTAAAATCTTTCTTTTTTTCCTTACTTCTAACAAGATTTTTTGCTGTTTTTATGTCCAATTAATAAAAACTAATTTTTATATATTAATAGTTATTATGAATTTTTATAATTTGGCTGCAATTTGAAAAAAACTGTAAATTATAAATTTCCACTGTTGTCTGTCTGTCTGTCTGTCTTTCCTTAATCTTGAGAATGTAGTTAGATGGATGAAATCTGAGAACAGATGTGGAAAGTTTAAGGGCAGAAAGCCAAGCCCCGATTAACTATATAGAAACGTCTGATCCAAACTGGAACTCATGTTATTTGAATTCAACAGTTTTCTCTAAAAGGGCACGACTCTATTGTTAAAGGGAAAGTATAATGTACAGGGGGAAGCCATTATTAATTTGAGATGGAGAGCATATATTTTAAATTAAATAAATTAAAAATATGATTAAAAATTGCAGCCCGGCATTGTGACGCTGTTACAATATATAATTACTCGTTTTATGATAAATGTCTATATTTAAAAATTATTTATTAATTACCTTCAATTTAATCAACTCTGGCTGGAATCATTAAAAAACAAAGAACAATGAAACAGTTTAAACTGCTTTATAAAATTTATCGTGCAAATAACATTGATAACTCTAAAATTTGTAGGATGAAAATTTAATTTTTTAGCAAAAGTTACAATTTTAGCTCGTGTCCCTTGATCCGATTGGGTCTAATTGTCCTAATTAGCTTGATGCTAGTTCAGCTTTGAATATAATTTTACGTTTCAGTTTAACGTAATACAGAAGAACCTTATAAAATTATGAAATCAGACAGGAATGTTTAATCTCGAGTTATTTGTCTTGCAACAAGAATGCTAGTGGGGGCCATGTGGTACGAATGCATTAAAAGAAACCATTTACTAAATGATTTCATACTATATGATATTTTCAGTATGTTTTTGTTTCTATACAAATAACTCAAGCGACTGGATGGATCAGAAAGAACAACAATGAAATTTTGATTTCATTCTTGTACTCTGATGTATTGTACACATACAAGTTCATAAGTTTTCAAAATCTACTCCTTAAAATGACGATATGTTGTCATATTGTCTTACTATCGATATAAAAATTGAATGCGTGGTTATTATATTGTGTTTAATACCTAAATATGAGCCAGTTTTCCATGTACTGTACACAAAATTCTTTTGCGAGGTATCGCCTTTAGCAGATCGCCCGTGTGCTATATTGTCATCAAACTATACAAAAACCAAAAGCATAAATGGCTAAATTAACTGAAATCTTCAATTATAATATTTTTTAAATCTTTGGATTTCTGGAATTGATATATTTTTACATATTAAGTTTCATATCATACAAGAAACCACGACATTATATTTATTTAAAAACTATAATCATGAAAAATAGGATTACTTATATACTTAATTTTAATTCTTTTATTTTCTCTCAAGTTTATTCAATTTAAGATTTCTTACTTTTATATTTACTTTTGTAATAAAAGTACTTCAAATAAATTTACAGCATTCTTCTCCCAGTAAAAATTCATAAATGTATTAAAGTTTCATTTATTTAATACTTTTTCTTTTATAAATATTAGAATGTCTTTAAAAGTAAATAAAAATTCAAGTTAGCTACTCTGCCCATTGTACATATTAGAAGTTTTTGCTTTTTTTTTCACTTATCGTCAAATGATGACGAGGTTTGTCAGAATGAAGTCCTTTGAGATAGTTTTGAAGTATTCCACAAGATTTTCCGAATTTTTTTGCTTTTTTCATTCGTGACATTCCAGTCTTAACTGTTGTATGGATTTTTCATGTCTACCTTGCTGAAAGCCTGGTAAAAGCCTGCTTTTTCCTATTTTACTCTTATATTTTATTAAGTAGCTTAGTTACATTTTCCATCATTTGTATGATAGCGTTAAATTTTAGAATATTACGGAAATCGTCAACATCAGTTGATTGACAGATAATTATTCTTAAAGTTCTATATTTGTTTAATTAAGCGGCTAGCAAATATAGCGTGCTAATCAATAGGAAAATCTAAGGAATCAATCAGGGGTATCATTTAAACTGATTATAAATATAATGCAGGTATTAATTAAGCTACCAAATATGAACTCATTTTTTCAGACATTTTAATTTTAATCATCAAAGTTTAAAGTTAAGAATAAACAAATAAATTGAAAGTAATTGTAAGAATAAATTTTTAAATAAAACTTAAAATTATATTTAAATAATTTACTCTTTTGAAACATTTTTTTTTCATTACATGCAACAATTTCATTTAAATTTGTGATGTGAAAATTGCAGTAATAATCTAAGCTGTTTGTTTTATTTCAACTTTTGATTACTTATAAATTTATCATAATTTATATTTTATTTAAACTTATTAATTAAATATATCCAAAAAATTTTAAATATCTTAATTTACATGAATAATTTGAATTTATTTATTGTATTTGATATGTTAATTTGTTTTCTTTAGGCTTGAGCTGTCTACTTTTACTAATGACTTTGATGTTCTTTTCATGATAATAATAAAATCAAAAGTTTACGAGTAAATGAGTTTTTTCCTACGTTTTCCTTCTTTATATTATCATTTTAACGGCGTAAATTAGTTACATAATGCAAGTGATAATATATTTATAATTTCATACTCTAAAATTATATATACTTTAGGCTAAATATTAATCATTCTTCTGCTATGTAATAGTATACAAAGTTTACATTAACTATCTTAATTATTTATATTCAATAGTATTAAATTTTAGATAATATTATTCAACTCATACTATCAATATACAGTTTAATATAGCAATCTGTAGTCTCTTTAAATTGGATTTATGTATTTAAAAAAAGAGAATATTCAATAATAATAATAATAATTAATTCTCCAATTTTTTAATAAAATAAAATAATAATATATATAATATGTGCATTCTAAGTTATGGATTTGAATGCAAACAATCTTAATTCCGTCGTATCGAGCTGTTTACTTCTGTATTCCGATAACGATTCACTACAGACAATAAATGGATATTATGAAGTGGCCTATATTATAAATGTAAATTGTTCCTTTCTGAAAATCATATAACAGTTTATTTGAATGCAGAAACATGCTATATTTNCTTAAATTTTACAAATACATGAGCCGTTCACAGCCCGGCACACGTATTTGTAAAATCTAAGTGACTCGTACAACATGTATATATATATATATACTTACATTTGTAGAGTATACACGAGTATTCTCATTCAATTAAAAATTTAACATTTCGTTATTAATGTTTATTAATGTTTACTAAAATTTATAAAAATCTCAAAAAATCATTTATAAAATTTTTGTGCTTTACTAATTCGTTTGTTGAATTAATATTTATTCGATATGCGACTAAACTTTATATTTTTTAATCGATTTATTCGGTATGCGACTGTGTAGGATATATTTATATTCTAGGTCTATCTATATTTATGTTGGAAAACTATTTATTTGTTTTATTAAAAAGGATTTGATGTTAAATATTTAACGAAATAATAATAAAACATTACAAAATCATAAATATTAATCACATGAAATGAAAAATTCGGATTCAATATCTTTTTTCGTAACAAATGCATAACATATACATAACAAATTCATGTTGAAAGTACGGGGAAATTGTAATTAAAGTACCCTATTTATTACCGTATAGAAAGATATTAGGATTCCCTTGCAACCAAATTTGATTTGGTGACATTTCTGGATGCGTGGAACACATTTCCGTTAAAAATTAGTACCAAAATGAGTGACAATCCCACTTTTGGCTCTACAAGCAACAATTATTTTATTTGTATAAGGCACTCATGCTATACAGAGCAGACTTGAAAGACAGAGGCTTTAGATGTGCGGGGAATACTCCTTAATGTGGTACCCGTTCTGAAAATATAAACCCTAAAGGCAATGTGTTCAATTGCTAACCGTAATTGATCCTCTTGATGTTTTTCATATGTTTGATACTGTTTTTCAGTTTCTAAATTTGTAATATTCTTTGACGAATCATACTTTTTAAGTATTCCACAAACAAAACAGCAGTTTTGTTGCTTCCAGTACCAAAAGTGGCGAGTTTTGGTACTGATTTTTTAAAATGTTTTCCATATAAACTAAAATGTCACTACATTAAATTTGGTTGCATATGGATTGCTAAATATCTCTCTAGGCAGTATTAAATAGGAGTATCTTAATTACTATCACTCTGAATAACAAAATATAATGCATACATACACTGCATTGAAAAATTTATACATTCGGAAAAAATATTCGAATTAAATAAAATACTGCAATAGAATGGGTAAAGATACATATAGGAAAAAATTGAATTAATATAAAATATTAAATAATAATTTGCAGCAGTAATTAATTTTATTGCATTATTTAATGCCAAAGTACAATAAATTAAAATTTGTAATTATAAATATGGAACAACTGAATACAGCAACTTTAAATTAAATATACTCGCATGTGTGAAACATATTTGTACAGTACTAATAATTAATTAAATGTATTATTTAATATATCTATTAATATATTGAATAACTTATAGTTTTTCTTTAATTTAGTTGTTAACTTATAGAATTTGTTTCATTATTCTAGATATCATTAATATCACAGACGACAAATTTCTAGAATTAATTATAAAAACGAGAAGTCCAAAAATACCCTGTAAATTGTAAATTTCTGTATTTTGTTTTTTCAATTTGAGTGTTCTAAAGGATTCCAGGTGTACTTAAAATGTACACTCCATTAAAGTGAATAGAATTCTTTATGAGATAAGCATTATAAAGAGATCCAGATTACTCAAAATTATCAATTTCTAAAAAATAAATCTTCGAGACAAATTCATAATAATCAAAATCTCCAATTATACATTAATAAAACTTCCGTTATAAAACGGTGAATAAAATCAAGAGTTTAGTATTTTACTCGAGAGAACTTCAAAAAAATGTTTATCTAAAAGACAAAAAAAAAAGACAGATTATATGAGATTTTAATGTGATAAGTTTATTTATGTGGTCTCTCATATGAAAAACAAGATTTTCAATTTTATATTAATATTCAATTGTAAATCTGTACTGTACTCCACACGTCAAATCAAACAAAACTGTGGTTGGCCTAGCTGAATTGGAAGGTTCTGCAACATCCTCGATATAGTCCCCTCGGATTTTCATTTATTCGGACCTTTAAAGAAATTTTTTGCGGATCAGGAGGAATTGCAAGACACCGTTCTGGACTACTTCAAGCAACTTGACAAGCAACAGTACCGTGAAGGGATGTTCAAACTAGTGTCACGCTGGGATAAATGTCTCAACGTTTACAAAGACTGTGTCGAGAAATAAACAAAAGTATGCAGTTTTTGTGGAATGTATTAAATATTTTCTTTAATTATAAAATGTTAGCGTAATTTTAGTTTGTACCTTTAATATCGGACACTCTTCGTATTAAGTTAGCCTGCATAATAATAAAACAATATTAACTGACGAGCTGATTTCCCTGTTTTTAATTAGTTGTATTTGAAATATCTTTTTATACAGATTTTGTTTTAAATTCAGTACAGTCGACCCCCCATAACACTGTTGATAATTTCGTTTTATATGAATTCCATGTTGTACGAGTCACTTAGATTTTACAAATACATGAGCCGTTCACAGCCCGGCACACGTATTTGTAAAATCTAAGTGACTCGTACAACATGGAATTCATATAAAACGAAATTATCAACAGTGTTATGGGGGGTCGACTGTACTGAATTTAAAACAAAATCTGTATAAAAAGATATTTCAAATACAACTAATTAAAAACAGGGAAATCAGCTCGTCAGTTAATATTGTTTTATTATTATGCAGGCTAACTTAATACGAAGAGTGTCCGATATTAAAGGTACAAACTAAAATTACGCTAACATTTTATAATTAAAGAAAATATTTAATACATTCCACAAAAACTGCATACTTTTGTTTATTTCTCGACACAGTCTTTGTAAACGTTGAGACATTTATCCCAGCGTGACACTAGTTTGAACATCCCTTCACGGTACTGTTGCTTGTCAAGTTGCTTGAAGTAGTCCAGAACGGTGTCTTGCAATTCCTCCTGATCCGCAAAAAATTTCTTTAAAGGTCCGAATAAATGAAAATCCGAGGGGACTATATCGAGGATGTTGCAGAACCTTCCAATTCAGCTAGGCCAACCACAGTTTTGTTTGATTTGACGTGTGGAGTACAGTNAATGTAATAAAATAAAGTAATGTTTAATTTAAATTAATAATTAAAGTATAATAAAAATCTGGAAAAGTTTTAAAAATCTACTTTGTCATTAGAGTTTGCGAATGCATCATTTAAACTATATAAATACAGTTATTTTAATAATTAATTGCATTAAAAAATATATTTAAAAATGTCAGGAATACGTTTTCACAGGCATATTCTTCTTTTTAATCAATATATTTAATTAATATAATTCTCAATTAAATAGAAAATTACTTGTAAAAAATGAATGGGATTATATTATATGATTTTTATATTGTTTACAACTAGATGAATTCAAAGTAGTCTGATTATTGTTTGAATGCCGTAAGCAGCCAACTGTTAGAAGTATCTACAAGAATGAAGGTAAAGTGTAAAGATTTTGCTTTACAGATGCTTACAAATGAATGAAATAATTTAAAATTCGAAGTAAAATAAGAGCTATAGATGCCAGTTTAAATGTAATACTACGAAAATTTTCAAGAAAATATGTGTAAACAAGTATTTCAATGTTTAACGACATCTGGAAAACTTTATCCCAGAAGGTAATTTATATTGAATAGTAACACATATAAGTGCGTGGATATGCGTGTTTTTATTTTAATTATTTAAACTTTATCATCCTTTTTGGAATTAAATTTGTGTTTCATTTCACTAAAAAAACCGCTCATAATATTACAACTAATTAGCGAAAAGATATTTGATATCATTACATATGTTTTCATTTTAAAAATCCATTCTCATTTTATATATCATTTGTGACTTCTGTAATTGCTCGTAAGAAATATCTAGCTCTTTTGTTAATTAAGTTAAACTAATAACGATTCTAATAATAAGGTTAATTACAAAATTTTATTATTTTAACAGACTGCATAATTGCCTGCAGTTATCATCGTACAGTAAATTTTAGTTACGGTAAGTCGCAATAATTCTTAATAGCCACCCTATTTTCCTATTTAAAGTGCATTAGGTGCGATGCAGTTGTTCTCCATCTCGATATATTTATTACAAAAATTATTAGAAGTTAAACATATAAAACTCTAAAACTATGAACTTTCTTTAAAAACAACATAAAATAATTCCGTATGAAAGGAAATCTCATAATTTAGCCTCATCTGCAAGCAAGTAACAAATATAATAAATAATTTACAATGCATTTCAAAATAAACTCCAATATTTAGCCTATTTTACTAAAAAATGAATTAATTTGATAGTCTTATAAAAATCAAATTTGAAAATCTTTACATAGAATACACTTTAATTAATTAATTTCCATCTTTTGTTGTTCTGTATATAATTCAGATTCATAGAATAAGGGTTTACTGAACTATTAAAATATAATTAAAGCTCTTACTTAATTCAATATAACGTATTTATTGAATCGTACAGTTTTACTTGTATAATTAAGATTACATTGCGCTACATATTAGTGTACATCCTCTTCTAAGCGAATGCACAGGATTTTAACTAACGCATTGTCTACAGCTAATTTCGCGAATAAATAAATAGAATAATCCCTTAATTACACATGTTTATAATTGAGAACAGTTTTTAAAATTTTATTTACTGTATATTTTAAAAGTTTTGTAAAGAACTATTTTAAAAAACGATTTAAATCAAGAAAATATTATGCTCCGAGTGTATATATTGCTGAATAAGCGTCGCACATTGCTTAAATTTCCCATAAGTTTTGCATAATTTTCCAGTAGAATCTCTTCTCGAGTAAACAGTTTTCAAGGTTTTGACATGTTGAAAAATAGTTTAGCAAATAAACAAGTATTTTAAAATTTGTATTTTCTAGTATTTATTGTCGTTATTGTATTACAATAAATATATTTATTTTCTTTTGTAGATGTGCTTAAAAAAAATGGTAATTTATACAGTTTAAAATTGAAACGTTTTATAAGTTAGATAAGCGTAAATCACATTTTATTCTATTCTTATACATAATAATTTATAAAATTAAATAAATTTTAATATAGAAAATTTTAAAAACATTAAAATTATTTTATAATGTTTTCTTCAGAATTATAAGAAAAACTTCTATTTTAAATTTCTGACCAATGATATTGATATATGTATATATATTATAATGCAGTGGACATGTTAGATTCACATTTTTAAATCTGTATAATTAGATATTCTGTGTTCAATAATGCATTATGGATGTAGGAGTGTTAGCCCGTCACTGTCTTTAGCCAAAATTACTAAATTTTGTCTAAGACAGTGACGGGTTATACCTGTAATTTTAACTAAAAATTCCATATCGAATTAAAAAATTGTAGATTCTATGATTAAAACAGCTCATGATTTATTTAAATCTTGTTAATTACAAAATAAATACTCTGATCATTTATATAAGCAAGCACATTTATCTCTTTCTTTGTTCAATTTCTCACTTGCAGCCACAAAGCAAAAAGATAAAAGTTACATATCTTGTAACAGACATTGCATGATAAAATGCATTGTTTCGTATTAGATTACCAACTTAAGACTACGTCGAACTACCAACAAAATAAAGATGACCCCTACGTCATTCTGTACAAATCACTTCAGAAGGATACACAGAAATGGAAGAAAAGGTCTACCATTAGAAACAATTACGGTAAATCAAATATCCATTTATCAGGCGACTTCTATGCTGCATGTCTCGGAATGGAAAAGGAATGACATGATGGATATACTGCCACTGGTTAACCCGATCGAAACTAGCTGCAGTTATAAGATATGGTAGTTGAAGCCGACTTAAAGTTTCGAAGCATCAGCCTGAGGAGAATAATTCCAGATTGTGAATCTATTGTGTGAGCAACCTGATGCTGAATTTGTGCTCTTATTAATAAAAATCGTTTACGGATAAGTGAAAACATATATAGACATTCATAAATAATAAATACTTAAATTAAGAGACGGTGGAATCGATAAACTATTTCATTTTCGTATTATATTTTAGATCAGATACGGGAGAATTCTTTGTACTTTTCGTGATCACGATATCTGTAATATAACTAACTCATTGTAAAGATTGTTGTAATGAAAGAGTAAAATAAAATGGAATTCGAAACTCGAGACACGCTATTTAGCTATTTATGAAAGATGTCTTTATAAATAATTGCATTAGAAAAAATAATGGAGAGTATTATCAGTTATAAAGCCACGCGGTTAAAATAATTAATGATATTTTAAGAAAAACTTAGATTTTTATGAAGTGACATGCAATATAATCACGCAAATAGGAAAATCGAATATGGATTATTCTAATTTTTTTTGAATTTTTTCGTATAGAACAAGTTATCTACAGTTAAAGTTGTAGTAATTTCCGATAACGTTGAGGTTTTGAGCCTAAAGGCTCAAGAAATTAAGGTTCTTTATATTGTATCCGGTCGACCTTTACGACCAGCTGCGTATAATAAAAGACTTCTACAAGATATATAATCACGTTACACCGATGAGACGAAAAAAAAACATCAAGAAATCTAGTCATTAAGGCAGAAGATAGGCAAAAGACTTAACTCGTTTATTATAAAATTGCTCCACCTAATTTAGATATTTTTTTTTATTTTACAGAAATGTTGCTTTTATTTACACTTTTTAAAGAAAACACAAGAGGAAAAAAAACAGTTAAATTGTAATTTATATTACAAACAGCATCTTGTTATAAATTTTTTAATACGCACTTTACGAAATGAAAGTAATTGTTCAATAATTATCTTACTCTCTTCACGTGTTTCGCCAAATGTTTCGAATTTAATTTTTAAATTTTATGTTGTCTTAGAATGTTTTTAAGTAGCGTTAAGTTTTATTAAAAATAATCCGAAGCGAAACTAAAAAAATAAAAAATAAGAAAGAAAAAGAAGAAGAAAAGCAAGTTAAGCGAACAAGTTATGTTTTTATTCAAGTAGTCATTAATATAGGAAAGAGAATTTTTAATTAAATAATTTTCGTAATCTAAACCAATAAAAAAATTTCGATGGCAACAACTTGTTTTANGTCTCATATTTCTTCAACCATCTTCCTTAAGAAATATATAATTTCAATTAATACATATTAAAATATGTAACATCTCGATAAATAAAAAAGATAAGTGCTTTTTATTTATCATATTTTCAGAAAAAATATTAAAATTAACCATATTCATCAGCAAACTCAACTCTGACTCTTCTATCATGTTTCAAAGTAATTTAATTGAATTCATTAACGGCACTCCTTGAAGAACAAAGAAATTTTTATAATGTTAAAAACGAAAAAACCAGATGGCTTTTATAAGTATACTTAATACCATATATCAAATCATAATAATGTTAAACTAATTTAAAGAAATATACATTAAGACTAAGTAAATAAGATAATTATATTAAAATTAATTCGAATAAATTTTAATTAAATGAATATAATAGCATTTTTACACTTTAATTTGCATATCAAACGCGAAAAAATAATAAATTTCCACCCTTTGTATATATTTTTTTAATACACGGTTGTCATTAATATAGGAAAGAGAATTTTTAATTAAATAATTTTTGTAATCTAAACCAATAAAAAAATTTCGATGGCAACAACTTGTTTTAAAAAAAAATGTAGTTTTGGTCTAATTCAATTACTTAATAATCGTATTAGCAGATATGATTAAACTGTCAGCTAACAGGATTTTGCAAACTCCAAACTAATAAATAAAACTGAAATTAAAGTTTGGTTTAATTTCGCTAGAGGATACTATTAGAAAAACAAATGGACCGAGTCTTATTTTAATGCTCACTAAATTTACTAAGAAAAATATCGAAGATAAAATTTAATTATTCCCATCCAAAAAATTTTCGATACGTCTCAAAGTAATTTAAACATTGTAAAATTTATTAAGTATAAAATATACATATATATATAAATTACCCTATATAATTCCCGAAATATCCTTTTTTTTTAAATCTGTTTATTACGCTATACATTTCGATGTTTATTCATCTATATTGGCTACATTAAATTTGTGTGTCGAGGACTTCAAAAAAGCTATTTTGAATTTCTTATTTTAAGACGAGATTGGAGAGAGGAGGAACATATTGGAAATGATGTTGAACACTCGTTTCGAAATGGGAAAAGAAATTAAATAAAAATAAATATCGTTAAATTTAAATAAAAATACATTCGAAATATTAAAAGTAAATCGTGTTTACTACGATAATATCTAATTTTTTTTTGTATATATTTCTATAAATGGAAGTTCAAAAAATTTTTTTACAGTTATTATTTCAAATTGGCAATTCGTGAATAATGATTTTATAAATAACTATTGAAATCTGTTTACGATATACATTCTATTATTTAAATTATTTTTGAATAAAATTAATAAAAAATTATGATATGGAATATGTAAAAACATATTCCATAGTGTAATTTTTTTAATCACAAAACATATTTTATAAACGGAAAAATATATAGGTTTTTTTTTTAATAAAAATAAAATAATGAATTATTATAATTATTTACACAATTTTCTTAAGTAAATAATTGGAATATGTTATATATATAATGCAATTTATAAAGTTAAATATACCTAATTTTTCTATTATTTTTACTACTAAAAAATACAATCAAATCTCTAAACAATGGCCACTGTTCGAAGATGGGCCTTATTTGTTTAAAAAAAATAACATTTTGTATTTTTTAATAGATTAAGTTTATCTTCATACAAATACAAAATGCATACAAAACTTTGTACGTATTTTTTGTTTAAAAAAAAAGTTCCTTAAAAATAGCTGCTATTTAGAGATGGCCGTTGTTGGAAAATGGCTATTATTGAAGATTTAACTGTATAAAGTAGGCTATTCCTCTTTCTTTTAAATTTTTCTTTTGTTTCAGTTTAATGTTTAAAGTCGTATTTGTCTCTTTTAAGAAGAATACTTAATTATTTAAGAAAAATACTAGATTTTCTCAGTATATCTTTGTTGTAATCTAAGTACCAATAATTCAAGAAATTTATTTATGTTACATTACTCAATCTAGAAGAAATTATTTTTAATAATTGTCTTTTAGAAATATGTTTCTTTAATTCGTTAAGGATGCTTTTCATTCGAATTATTTTAATTATATTTATTTATATTTACAACAAAAATATAAATTTACAACTAAAAATAAAAAATATATATATTTATATTTATTATTTATTCGTTAAATATATTCATTAACATCAAACAAAATTAGCAAATAACTTAAATATATATACATAAAATAAATGTAAAATTTAAACTAAAGTAAGAAATAATTCATATTGCAATTTAAATATTGGCATTTCATTCCTTATGAATTTTTAATAGATTGTGGGGAAAGAGATATAATATGAGACAACCATAATTAATTGTAGCTTTAATTAACTAAATTTTAATAATATATGAAAAGAATGTGTTTGTAAATCTAGTTATATTCATTGAGAATGATTGATAATTCGAAATGAAAGTGTCGATAAATTCATGAATAATGGACTATTTTCTAAATATATTTTTATTTCTTTTTTACTATTTCTATCATACAAATATGAAAGAAACAAAATTACATCTTTGTAAAATGCTAGATACTATAATTCAGTATATATAAATTTTTATTACGTAAGTAAACATTTCTCGACAAATTTTATACTTTTTACACTTTCTGATATACCCTATCTTCTCAATACCCTGCTGAGACCGTCTCTCCTCTTTTTTTTTTTTATCTTTTTTCTTATCTCTTCATTATCTTCCTTTCTTCAGCCTAGCCCTAGACTTTTGAGTAGGGCTAGGCTGTAACTAATAATAATAATTAGACAAAATTATATAGAAATTTTTTATTATTATAAGAGAATATAAGTTAACAATTTAATATACCTTGTAAAAAATTTCGATATTTTTGAAATAAAATTAAACAATGAAGTTTAGATTTATATAGGAAAAAATAGAAAGACATACGCATCTCTGTCTCATATTTCTTCAACCATCTTCCTTAAGAAATATATAATTTCAATTAATACATATTAAAATATGTAACATCTCGATAAATAAAAAAGATAAGTGCTTTTTATTTATCATATTTTCAGAAAAAATATTAAAATTAACCATATTCATCAGCAAACTCAACTCTGACTCTTCTATCATGTTTCAAAGTAATTTAATTGAATTCATTAACGGCACTCCTTGAAGAACAAAGAAATTTTTATAATGTTAAAAACGAAAAAACCAGATGGCTTTTATAAGTATACTTAATACCATATATCAAATCATAATAATGTTAAACTAATTTAAAGAAATATACATTAAGACTAAGTAAATAAGATAATTATATTAAAATTAATTCGAATAAATTTTAATTAAATGAATATAATAGCATTTTTACACTTTAATTTGCATATCAAACGCGAAAAAATAATAAATTTCCACCCTTTGTATATATTTTTTTAATACACGTTTATAAAAATTATGATCTGTTGATAAATAGAAAGTGGATAAATTACTCACGAAAACAGCAAGTGTTATATGTTTGAATAGAACAATATGAATATTAATTAGTATAAAAAAAAGGTAAATAACATCGTTGGAAAACTAAAATATTATATTATTAATTTAATATAATGCTTTAATTGTGCCCGACATTAAAATAGAAAGAAAAATCATCTTGTACAGAAGAATCAGACAAGCAACTTGCTTAACATATTTTTTAATAAAATTCAATATACTATTTTAAAATTGACATTTAACTATTAGATAATAATAATATTAAGGTTGTAAAATAATAAAATTGCAAAGCTATTTTTAAGAAACGAGAAAAAGAAATAAAACTTTCTGAATAATTTTTCTGAATGTATGAGAAAATAAGAAAGAAGTTAATAAGAATTCTTTCTTAAATTTACGAAATAATTAAAGTTTTGTTTTTAATTTTAACAGGCAAACTTTAAAACATTTGTTTTGGCAACGTTATCTTTCTTTTTACTGGAAGAAGTCCTTATTAAGTAAAGATAATGAACTTTTAATTCATAATCAAAAAAGATACGATATAACAGATCCAACTTTTATTTTATTCTTAAAGTTAATCAACGTTTAAATTATGCTGTTTATTATAATGCAAATTAATATATATAAAATTTTAATTAATTAAAATCTTGTTTGGCATTTTTTTCCGTAGAGATGACATATATTTTTAAATTAATTAAGGCGTAAAATTTCATTTCAAAAATCAAATGTTGTACAGATGATTGAAATCAGAGTTCATTAAAGCTCATTAACATTTCATTTTCAAAATGTCTTACTAATTAAAAGTAATTCCAAATTCAAAATCAAATCTTTATTGTATTAAAAAATTTTTCTTGTTGCAGGGATTTTTAGTAAGAACATAGTACAAAACAATAACTATTTCATTTTAATTAAATTTAACGTGGCCAGCACCTTAGGTTTACTTAACTACTCGTCTTGACATGAACACTAATCTTGTTTAAGAAATTTAAAAAATTAATTACTGTATACATCTGTGGTTGTACTGTATGAAAATACAGATACATTTGATTCTCATCCTCAAAGGTTTTCAATTCAGTTAAATTATAACACAAGCATAACTCATGACCATCATTACATAAATATAATATATGCTTCTTCGATAACTTAGCTTTGCATCTTTGACAATTATCATTTAGAAAATCGTACATACACGAGTTCATAATTACTTTATCCTTGTTCAATTTCATCTGTACAAAAATGTCTTCACCAGTAAATAAATAGGTTAGTTATTTATTTCTGGATAACACAACGTAATTACATACCAAGTTAATCTCTTTTCTACATTAATCTTATCCATAACGTGAAATAATGCTGAAGAAAATGAATTCTCTAAGTTCATTTCTTTTCAAAAATTAGATGAAATTCAAAATTATTTAGGGATTTCTGACTTTATTATACTGTATTATACTCATACTTTAATACAGTAGAACCCCGATTATTCGAGGTAATGTGCATCGATGCTACAGTACACTGGATAACCAAAAACTTGGATAATATGGCCACAACGTTTTCGGATTAAAATTTTCAATATAAAAGATTTATATTGTATATCACTTTTATGTTATTTTTTATACCAAAGTAAATTTAATTATGTGTAAGTACAATAACTTTAAAAATAAAACAAATGTAGTCTATTATTGTAGTTTCTTTTTAATATGAATAGTTTGTCTAAAATTGAAGTGAAATGATTAAAGGGAACAGAAACAAACTATTTCGTAATACTTATTATTGTTTAAAACTCTATTCTGTGAATTACTGTGTAAGGAAAGTAATGTATGAACTTACAGATTCGCCTCGGATAATTGGAGTTTCACTGTAATATGTTTACAGTAAAGAGAAAATAGCAAATTACTATCTTAATAGAGAAAAATCTTTAAAAATGTTATTTTGGAAAAATACATAATACTGTATTTTTATTGCATTGATAAAATAATTTATAAATTTATTTAATACAATGTGAGAATGTTCCTGAATTTTTCATGAATTTATTCTATAGTTTACATATATATATATATATATCATTGTTTATTATGGTATTATAGTCAATATTTTCCCTTTATTTAATATTATTCAGCTTATTTTGAAGTCACCAGATTCTGATTATTATTCGTTTCAAATTACAAATCTTATGAATAAATTACTCGAAGCAAAACTACATTAAAAAACTAGGAAAATATTTCCAAATCATTTTAATTAATAAAGTAAGAACAATTTTTTTATAATGAAAGAACGTTTTTATTAATTTAAAAAATTTAAAAACTAAAGAATGTATTTGAATCCACTAAAATAAAATATATATTTCAAGTTTTCTTTACAACTCACTGCTCTGAGTAAAATTTCATGTGCAAATGTATCTGTTATTCTGTTCTCATATATCATTTTTAGTAAATTGATATTAAATGACAAGCTTGATAAACCTAGACATATAGTAAAAATATAACTTGAATGTATTTGAAATTAATTCAATGATTGAAATATAAATGATAATTAAATAATTAAGCAATTATATATTTAGGTTTCAGTCCCTCCTTAATATAATTTATACAAAAAAAGTGAAGTTTTTACAGAAATTTATTCTTTCAAGTGAGGAAAAATTATGAAATAAATTTGACAGAAAGGCCTGACAATACCGATGAACTGATAAAATAGGATCAAAGGCTTGACAATATAAGTCTAATAGATGAAAGATATATAGCGGTAGGAACTCAAAACTATACGAGACAAAAAACGTGTCTTTTTGTGATAATATTTCTTTTGGCAATAATGAAATGGAACGGTTTATGTTGAAGAAATTCAGAATGTTTCATAATAAACAATAAAACTATAAATTTGCAAATATATTCACAGAAAAAAATGTGTACAGTACAGTATGTACTGGAAAACACTAGATACTAACGAGAATCATAAACTACAATGAAAACAAACATTCGTTTAACAAATGAATATCGTCAGCATTACTTAAAGTCTTGCATAACAACTTGCTAACAATTATTTTTCTGCCCGATTACTTTTAGGTCATTCGATTCAAGCCGATACAAGCCAATAAATTCTTGCAACAAACTTTCTTAAAATGTTTGAAGTAATAATTTGGTCTCATTAAAGTCTATTCTCTCGGCCCAATTCAACTAGAAAGTTGTTTAACGATCGATTGTCTCTGATCAGAGAAAGGGCGGTACTCTCCTGTTCAATCAAACAGTTAATTTGTTTTCGGGTTAAACCTCGACCTTAACTTAAAATCATCTCATTTCCTATTTTATTTTTCAGTATATTTGAATATTTTCTTTAAATTTTTTTTCAAATTTCTTATGAACAATATTTTCAAAAATATTTATTATTTTTGAAGAAGTTTTACCTCGAAAAAGATTCAAGTAAAACAATATATTTGGATTTTGTTTTTGAAAAAGAACGTAACGAGCCGTGGTTCGTGAAACAGAGTTATTTCCAAATTGATCAATGGTAACGTGTAGCAAGGGATATCTCTAATGTCTGACAAATTCACCTTCCCTCTACCTATCGTGCAAACACCATATCAAGTCATTAATATTCGGAATATTTCGGTATCATGACTCGTCACCTTATTTTTCGAACAAATACAATACGAATTAGTTGGATTTATAATATATTGGATTGAGTTAATAGGATAATATAACGCAACACGAAGGGTGCCTCCCAGGAAGACTTTCTGTGAAAACCAATTCAATTTAGGTATTAGACAAACGAACAAACACCAGAAAACTCCAAATGGCCAGCCCGTTGATCAGTCTCGAAGCCGACACCAACTGTTAGTGTTAAATGTATTTTATCCACTCTGCCACTAATGGGAAAATTGAAATTAGAATAAATTAAATTATTTTTCAACATATGAATTGAAATAACACTTCATTAAAACCATATTCATTTGCAATATATCTTTATATCATTTTAATTAATAGAGTAAGTACAGTACATTTTATAGAAACAACACACAAAATATACAGTTATATTTTATATTATTATATTTTTTGGGGAGATTTCTTTATTATTTTTTAGAAACAACTTAAGACGATTCTTTGTCTTCTTTCATATCCAAATATTATTTCGTGAGAGAGTTTTAACGTAATGATTATTATTACATTTTTACTTTTCACAATCCACAATAAATGATATCGCTACAATTACCAGCCATAATGAAATTAGTTCCGTATCTTCCGTCTACGAAAATAAATGTACTCCATTCAAATATATTAATTTTTAAATGTAGTCTTGATGTGATAAACTTTATTCTTAAATGGAGATTTGCTTCGTTTCAAAATATTACTTACAATAATTATATATATAACTTAAAGGTAGAATCATAATTCGAATTTAATTATTTAAGAATTGAACTTTTTTTCATCGAAATCGAAATTAATAATAAAAATGTGAAACAGAAATTGTCGCATTGATATGATTTAAGAAGTAAATGCGAGATTCGCCATAAAATGAAACAATTAAATTGTTAATTGTGGGAATGTTTCCAATTACCGGCATTATTTTCTAATGTTGTACTTTAATATTTTAGAAAGTGTTTATAACTCTGGTAGGTAATAACGTCTCGACTGTAAAATACTTCCTGAAGTAATTTAAGCGTCATTCTTCTTTTTATATTATCATCACACTTTTTTCATATNTGGATTACATATATTAAAATATAACAAATAGATTAAACTTAATTACTTATGGATTTAAAATAATATATATTAATTTGTTATGGATATATCATATGCAAATTACACGAAAATTAATGACAAATATTGAACTCTGAAGATTGTTACATTACAATGAAAGGTAACTTTTGTAATTTATAACGTTACCAAATTCATCTACATTCGATTTATCCACTGTAAATAACGAATAAGTCGAATAAATTTTACATAAGTAAATTGATGTTATTCATCTTTATAAAGTTTCCTGCAATATTTATCATTGTTATACGATACCTTGTAAATTATTTATAATATATACTCAATTATTCGCAGAAATTTTAGGATAAAAATGCTGTCGACATTGTCTGGAAGTTAATATCTCTTCGTTAAATAAATTCATTTCTCTATTATATAGCTAATAAATTTGATTTTTTATTCTTTTTTATGCATTAGAATAAAGACATTCAATGTAAAATGGATCGATAGAGCTTATACAAATTTTCATACATAAGACTTAGAGAATAATTTATTTTATGTTTACTTTTATATATTATAAGAATCAGATGTAACTAACGTTTAAGTACTCATTATTGTAAATGTAATCAAAGTATTTGTGTTGTTTTCCAATTTATAAAGAATACTTACAAATGCGTCAAATAAGAATTTCATAAAGAAATTTTTAATTAAAAATTATTTTTTATGTTTTACTAATTCGAAGCAATTAATTTACTATTAGGATCTATTGTAATACGATTACAATTAATTTTAAAATAATTATAATTATGAAATTAATTGTACTCGTATTACTGTTTTACAGTATATATCGTGTAAACTTCGCAAATCTCCTGAGAGTCTTAGAAATGATTAGACAGCTTCCAAATTTTGACACTTCTTACTTTTTCGATTCGTTAAATATAACTATCAGAAACGAAATTCTTAATAAATAATATAAAGGAAACGTTTTAAAAGTTTTTAACGAGGGAGTCGTTTGCTTCAATATATAACAACTTACTAATTTTATACACGACCCGTTAACACTCCTGAATCCGTTAATTTTTCACTTTTATTTTATTAGCAGAATCAATGCCTTAAGAAAGAATTCTTCATTCTATTTAGCATACTTATACACTTTTTTGTTACGATTTTTTTTTTACTTTTCACAGATTAAAATGTAAATTTTCACCACATTGTTTACAGTCTTAATTTTATAATTTTAAGCAATTTTTACGTTAAAATATAATTGCTGATATAAACAATTTTTAATGATAATCTCTTCTCTTTCTCTGTAATATTTTAATCTATCACTAAGGGTTTTTTTTTAAATTTAAAATATAATTGTTTTATAAATTTAATAAAAAAATGTTTTGTAAGATAATACAAATGTAATCTCCTTTTACCAAAAAGATTAAGATGTATTAAATCTAAAGCTATTAAGTTATATTATATGTCATAAAAAGAATTTGCAGTATGATTTCATTAGCAATATAGATCTCCTGTACCCAGAAAATAATGTCATTTTCGAATTGTAAAATTCCCTAGAAGCAATGTGTCGATTCTTCGACTGGCACACGGCTGAAGCCAAGCTTTCAAACGAAGAAAACCACGTTTTGTCAAATTTAAAATTCAGTTTCCACCCAATTTCACATTTGCGGTGGAAAAAAATCGTATTTCGAGATTGAAGAAACACGACAAGAATTTTTATTTTCGTACAAGTTTGTATTTATTACCGTTCTGTATACAGCGAAATCATAACTTCGTATCTCCGACACAAAACACTTAACAATATACAGAAAATTGTTATTAATAAGAAACAGTGATATGGACATGTAATGTTGACACAGCATTATAAACCTGGCATGTACAAAGGTCTAAAACAATCAGCGAGATCTCCATCTGTCCACAATAGCGCATCACACTTCATTTACTCAAACCACTCTACACAGGATCTTTTTTTTTTGTGAATAAATAATTTAATTTATTGATATTTTAGTTTTTATTCTGGTGTGCTTTTTTATGTTCGGTCTAACTTACATATCTTTGGTGGGAAGAACGACTAGTGTTTTAGTAACCGAACTTAAAAATTTTTTCACGTAACAGAAAGAATAGAATTGAATCCCGATATTTTGATCTTATTTACAATATTTACATGCAATTTGATAGAAAACAAAGCGAAGGAAGATTTAGATAGTTTTTTTATGTGGGCAGTTTCGATACATACTGAAGAAACAGCACGCTTAATCATTCAATAGTATAAATCAGATGTGAACGGAATGTAAATAGAAGCTAAATCTGTAATACTCGATATGTAGCAACAAGGAATCAAAACATTCGCTATTCCAAAAACGTGCCCATTCTTTCTCGTTGAAAGTTAGTTTAAACATTAAAAAAAATGCAGTTGAGATAAATAAGTTATAAACGAGTATGGTCCCTTTTTAAATGTGCTATGCTATGTTACAAAATATAAATTGCAGTGATGAACAAAGCAAATATTGCAAGGAATATAATAAAATTATATAAAGTAAAAGAGTTCGATTAATAACATCAATCTTCTCTTAGTTAAGATGGTTCTCACCTTGAACATCGACGACGATATACCAAGTAATTGCCATCTGCAGACATAAACATAGGCACAAACGACTTCGAATTGATTCTTTTTTACAGGCACTCTCTTATCTCTCGGCTCTGTTCTCATAGTAGTTTTCCACGGATCAGTTCCTTTGATTTTCTGCTGATTACCTAATTTTTATAGTAACAACATTTGGAAAAGGACGTGTTTATAAAGATAATACCCTGTTCCCAAGACAGTTTTTAATACTCAGAAACTTCCAACGGAAGAAATAACGGTGGAATAATTTTCCACGGACTCTTTTGCAACTTCCTTCAACGTACGTTTGCTGAATCGGTATAAGGCACTCGTTTAAAATCACATTCTTGTTACTGTTAATTAAACGACGGTGTAAAGCTGTGAGCACCAAAATTTTGTGGTATAATTACACCGTTTGAATA
Source organism: Centruroides sculpturatus (assembly GCF_000671375.1). Taxonomy (NCBI): domain Eukaryota; kingdom Metazoa; phylum Arthropoda; class Arachnida; order Scorpiones; family Buthidae; genus Centruroides; species Centruroides sculpturatus. The sequence continues at coordinate 55,205 of NW_019385120.1, read as the reverse complement.
GGCAGGAACCTCCGCTAACGAATACATCTGGGCTTCTTTAAAGTTTATGCCATTGAATCCATCGCACGGATTGTTCGAATGAACACATACACGTACACAGACACATCTACGAGTAAACACCCCCACGACATTTATTTGCAGCTTTCCGGAGCACGTGTCGACTTTGACGAACTTCCATACCTTCGGATGAAAGGAAGGGACCTGGTCCCACACTAATTTATAGTTCACCAGACGAATAGGTGTAGCGGAGACTGGCGTCATACAAGATGGCCGTCCATTTCGTCGCGAACGACAACACCATCTGGCGGAGGCACCATCTGATGAGATTGGTGAGGTGGCACCGGGGAACCCTGGTAATTTGGATTGAACGTTGTAAGAAGCGGAGTGGCGTTGGCTACCACATGCGGTGCAACTGGTCCTACTGGATAAGGAATGTAACGAGCATTCTCACACATGTCGATATTTACAACACTAGCGTGTCCGGGTACTATCGATGGACTTCCGACTTTGTATCCCACCTGTAAATTTAAAATAACATATTATAACATTCAAAAGATTAAATCTCACTTTTTAAAAATAAATTCAATCCAATGTTAAACATTAAACTTAAATAACTTTAAAATTGAAAAACTTAAAAAAAATTTCTAATTTGACTTAATTTTTTCCTAATTTAGAAATGCCGAGTAATTATTTCCAACAATTTTAATTACAGTTTATTTTATTCTCAATGCTGCTATTGCTTGAAGAACAAAAATTACAATTCGAATTAATCTCCTTGGTTTACCAGAATTAAAATTAAAATTTTAATCCGTCTGTAATCATTTTTATAACAGCATTTGCAACGAAAACTAATTAAAATTTATATTTTATTGATTCGATCTCTTAACATGTAGACTGTGATTAAATATATATATTATCAAAATAAGAAAAGGTAGTAGAAAACAAGGTTTGAATCATATTTATTTGAAATAAATGTCCACTTACTTTTTGATTATAAGCATTTCTCCTTAATGCGTCCGCATATGTATCTTCTTCGGCTTCGTAAATATTTTTGTTTGGTTTTTTAGAATTTTTTTCCAGCGTACTATATCGAGAAACTGAAAATATCCGTGAAAAATCCGTTAAATATACTTCTGTTTCATTAACTTCCTATCCAAACATCTCACTGTTATTTTAAAACCAATCGTTTTCTAAACTCGTTAAAAATGAAGACATTTAAAAAGAGCTTAACCAGATTTAAAACATTAGTGAAACATTAGAAAAATATTCCTTATAAACCTCGAATAAGTTTCGGAATTGCTTACTCTTTTATTCAACTTTACAATTTTTTTTTACCATTAAAATTCCTTTTATATGTTCTTACAAAACGGAGAATTTGATATGGAAATTTCTTTCTTAAATTACTACTTGTGAATATTATAAATTTAGAAAAAAAATTATCGATAATTTACATTAATATTCCATTTAGTAGAGAGAAAGTTAAAATTATGGAAGGTTATAAAAATCTCTTAAATAAAAAGATATGGAAGAGATGGAAAATAATGATAGGATATTACTATAACATATATGATTGATCGCGTGGATGTAGTAAACACAATATTTCATGTTTACCTACCTTGATCTAAATACCTATAGGTATTATACTGTCCTATCGTTCCGTCAGGTATATAGGTTCCATCACCTTGATCGATCAAGTAAGTCGTAGCTACTGGCTTCCCCTGTTCCTCCTACCGGATAAAATCGAAAAAAAAAAGAAAAAATTCCAACATCAATTTTATCTCGGCATGTCTCTTGAAGCATGACATAAGAATTTATTTTTTTCTCGCGAAAAGACAAAAAATTCTAAAGAAACAATGTCTTTAGACTTAGATGTTTGATGAATTTTTTCTTATTCTTTTTTAAAGTCATATTCAATGATTTCAAATGTAAACATAGCAAATCAAATTGCTCTTTTCATAGAATTGTGTAAATTAGTTCTATTCACATGACTTTATCTCGTACTTATTCTTATGTAAATTAATTTACATTTAAATTAACTTTATGTGTATTTCGTTAAGTAAACTTCAAACACTTATAGACCACTTACAGATGTCACCTTGAAAATATCATGATGAATCTACATGGCAAAAAAAAAGACACAAAAGATAGACGACGGCTCCATAAAAAGACAGTCGTAACAAAACCTTAGATTATCGATTGATTTTTAAAGTTTACAGTTGTGACATTTGCGCGAAAAGGGTTAAAATATTAGAGACAGATGTGACAGAAGACAAGATTCTACACTTACCGAATATTCTCCAGTGCTTCTTCCATCAGAATATGGTTCACTTTTTTCCGACGTACAACTTAATGTTTCTCCGTTCATAGTCTCATTATAGCTACTTGGAGCATACATTTCGATGGTCGCCGCTTTGCTACTGCAGTGGTCACTATCTTCTGAAACAATACGAAAAATGTCTTACGAACAAGCGACTTACAGTTAAATTTATCAAGAGGAAAGATAAACAGGAAAATAGTAATACCGTAACCGTTAGTAGCATACTTACTTTGGCATAACTTTGCCAATCGCTGTAACACTTACAAATGCAGCATGCAGGAAAGAAACAGAAAAAGATGTACGATAATAGAGTGACTAATAGGAGTAACACATCTCGAATTTCAATTCAGAAACAAGTAATTCTAAGTTATAAATTAGAAATTGTATAGAAGGGCGTTTTACAAAGTTAGATATTTTTGTAATAAAATAATAAAATTTGGATAAACGCGTATTTTTAAGCCACTTATATTACTTCAGTAAGAATATAGATAAATTATAAGAGGATAAAAATTGATCGGATTTTCCCCTACCTTCCTCTAATCTTTTCTTTCTTCTCTTTCTCACAAAGCAGATTACCAAAATGATATTTAATATTAGTAGAAAGCTTCCCACAACAGAAACTGTGATGATAATGATTCTTGGTATGTCTCCTTTGCCCGAGAGCACTTCCGTTATCACTGGTTTAGTCTCATTTTTAGGTACTTCACCTGTTCAAATAGCAAAAATATTTTATATAATAAGCTNTAATTTGTTATCCAGGTCTTTCAGAATTTTGATAATAATTATTATTATCTAAAAACAAATATTTTTTTATTATATAATTAAATATGATAATAATTATTTATAAAATTAGTACAAGAAGGGACATGAAAGTTATTAAAAGATGTTTACCGTAGCAAAGGTTGTCGATAAACCATAATAAACCACTTACCTTCTTAATTCTGCTGTTATTTTAAGGAAATATTGAAAATTAAATAGAGGAGAATAGTAATTACTTTAATTAAAAGATAAGTTATACTCGATAAAAATTTGTTAGCAAACAAGATTAAAAATTAATGGATTTTTCATAGTTTAAATGAATATATTTTAAATATTTTAAACGTTTATATATATTCAAACCTTCATGCATAGGCGCTTGGTTTTGCTTGAGAAATTTCGTAACGTATGGATTTACTTGACTCTTGGTTTTATATTAAATGAAAAATAAATATGAAAATTTTTAGCATGAAATATAAAGTAATTGGAATAGGATGTAAGACGGTGCAACGAATCGACATGTAAAACGAAACGTCATTAACTGAATGAGATTAGTTAGACAGTAATTACATTCGCTCTTACAATGGAATATCATTATATTTAGGAGTCACTTTCTATCAAACAATAGCTATAAAAACAACAATACCGGGAGGAATTGATACTATTTAACCAATGTAAATTTACTTTTCATCGAGAATGTTTATTCAAAATATTAACATGCTATAAGTTAATTAAGATACCATAAATATTCCAAATCTTATTTTTCAAAAAAAAAAAAAAAATAGATAAAATGCTTTCAATAAAAGCGATACCCGCCATCATCGAAGAGAATTTTTCCATGTAAAATGAACTATTGAATTTGTACGAATGATTGTATAAATGTAACAAACATTAACGTGTTAAGCATCTGATAAGTTTCGACTGGAGATACTTCTGTATTAATTAATTTATAATGTTTACAATATAAAATTATTATACAATTACTTTAAAATATCGAGAATAATAGCGATAAAAGATAAACACGCTTGATAAAGCGAATGAATATCAATATGCAAAACGAATTCGGATTTATAGTATAATCAATTGCTCCTAGATGGCGCTGAACCGAATATATATTTTCGTAATCTATTTTGTGGAAGATGGAATGACTCTGAAGATTTTTGCCATAAACTCGCATATTTCGTCCTTCTACTATTTTCGTGAAATGAATTATAAACGAAATTTTCCGTTTTTATTCGAAGAACTACAAGAGTAGTGACATCCCAATCCATTAACCCAGCTCCTTTCTCGCAACCTATCCATCTTAATTAAATGAAAATAGTGTTGTTGCTTTTACTGTCATTTTATCCAATTTCTTTTCCAGTGCAGAGAGCGGAGAATTCCAATAAATTGAAGAGATGCCATATAGACTAACCCCGATGCCACTTTCTGCTCTTGCAACCAAGTTAAACTAATAGCGACAGCCAAAAAATAATTAGCTTAATAAATATGATTAAGGCTAATATTCATCCCTTATAATTTTATTAATAACAATTAATTACGAAATAAGTAAAATATAGTGAAAACAATTGAAATCTTCTGGCAGTTAACGCTTTGCGAAATCTTAAATCACAAATTTGAGCCAATTATTGAAGAGTAAAATTTATAGTTATCATATGATATTCATTTGAACATATCCTAGCAAACTGCAACAACATATAACGACTGAATCTAAATGGTTCTATCGAACGAGAAGAGAACCAATTGTCTAAACCAAAGCAGCAAACTCGTTGTAGAGACGAACTTTGTTAATTTCTCGGAGGGATAATTGCCTAATGAAAATGGTTATTTTGTAAACGATAGTCTGTTTCATCGAACGGATACACGTTAATTTGTTTGCAGAAATAAGCAAAGTCGATTTACAAACAAAAACTTTTAAAGTCGATTGCAAAACATTTATTCAAAGTAAAAAAACAAATGAGTCGCTGGAGAAACAATTCCGTTACAAATGTAGAAAGGATTTTTTTTGTTATTTTTTATTTTTTTGCGTGAGGAAAGGGATTAGAGCTATGACAAATCAGTCTGCGAAAACTCAATTTTAAGTCTTAAGGTGTGCCTACTTTTTTTATCCACTTAATGTCATTCGTGTTTATCAATCACTTCTGATTGCGTTCTCGAATTTGCCTAAGAAAAATAATGAAGTATCGCAGAAATTCATAAAACTTTAACTGAGTACTTTGTCGGTGACAGTAATAGACACCGGCAGACGGAATTAATGAAATTTTAGTAAAAATTTGGCAGGAATTTGATGAAAATATCCGGGCGGGGCCTTACAAATTACCACGAGTTATTTTAAATGTAATATCGAGTTATTAAGAAATAGTCTTCGATTCCTTTTTACCGCTACTTCTTCTATTAATAATTTATTTATAGCCGAGTTAATTCCCAGAGAAGAAAAATTACAACCAAAGAAATATTTCCTCTTCGAACGAAAAAAAAAAAGTATAATCATAGGAAATCTGTAAAAGGAACGTTGACAGCTAAAATAATTAATATTCAAATGATCGTTTGGTTATTCTATTGTAATGATGTGATTTTAAAATTTATATATATATAAATCTTTCTTATTATTATTTGACAAAAGGAAATGAGTATTTTACTTTCTGGTAGAGTTTTCTCAAATCAAATATTTTAAATTCTAGATTAAAAGTTGTGTTCAAATTTTAAGTTTGATTATTTGTACTTATCGATTTTTTTTCTTTTATTTTTTGAAAATTCATCGTTCATTTTGTAATTCTTCCATTGGATATCAAATCCACTCACCGAGGCGAGGAAACTACTTCAATCTCCTTCAATGTCTTTGGCCATTACTGTTAGTGTGGTGGAAGGAGGGATCAATGGAACAGTTGGTTTGGGATGTCGAGGAAACAAACTCTTGGATGTAATTCCGTTCTGGCTTCGTCTGCGGAATTCAAAAGTGGGACAGTTAAACATTTTGTAGCTCGACTTCGAACGTAAAACTAAAAGTGTTCGTATATTTGGACTTTGCAACAGACGTGATCTGAAAAATTAATTTTGTTTCGTGAAGCTTTCATTGTTGCAATCCTTCAAGAATTTCATTGAATGTTTAAATTTATCTTTTCAAATTTTCGTATTTGACTTTAGAAGTTTTATTCTTATGTACATTAATCTACTTCTTTTTATAAGCTGTAATTTTGAGAATGAAAAGCAACATTATAAGATTGAGCGTGTTATTCTCAAAACTAACGACCGCAATTTATAGATTTAAATTTGATAATTTGTTATCCAGGTCTTTCAGAATTTTGATAATAATTATTATTATCTAAAAACAAATATTTTTTTTTATTATATAATTAAATATGATAATAATTATTTATAAAATTAGTACAAGAAGGGACATGAAAGTTATTAAAAGATGTTTACCGTAGCAAAGGTTGTCGATAAACCATAATAAACCACTTACCTTCTTAATTCTGCTGTTATTTTAAGGAAATATTGAAAATTAAATAGAGGAGAATAGTAATTACTTTAATTAAAAGATAAGTTATACTCGATAAAAATTTGTTAGCAAACAAGATTAAAAATTAATGGATTTTTCATAGTTTAAATGAATATATTTTAAATAATACTATAGCAATTTAAAAAAAAAACTGGCAAGAAAAACAAAATTTAATTTATCCGGAAATTTAAAACGATACCTTTAAATCTTCTTCTTTTTTTAATAATACATTTTCAATTTATTTTCCCAATACAATTTTATTTACTTTGATTTTTAACCAGTGGATTAAATACAAAATAATAACAAAAGATTTCTTTAATTCATTTCTTCTACGTTTGATAAATTATTAAAAGACAAAACTCTATCGACAAAAACAGATTTTCATCCTTTCAGAATTTAAAATAAGCTTGGCGTTCTTCAAATATTAAAATTCTTAAATAATTGGAGAATTCATAAATATTCATTGTACTTGACTTTTATTTTAAGTCGGTATTTAATATTGATAGAAGAAATATTCAACTCCTTGGCAACTTTTATGTAAATTGGTGTAATTAATGTCGACTAACTGTAATTGCTTTTTATCCAAATATAAATTAAAATCAGAAAAATTATTATCGCCCGTTTACAGACGTGGAATGGATACGAGTGACAAATTATGAATATTTTTAATTACATATTATTCAAAAAGTGTCAGTTCAGATATAAAGTCAATTTTTTTTCTATGTGTAAACCTTAAAAACAAAATAGATCAGTGCTTCTGAATATTTCTAAATTTATAACATCATTAATGCTAATTTATTAAAGTAATTCGCTTAAAAATTCTTTTAATTTAATTGAAGAAATTTTTGACATTTCTGATAAATTCTATCGGATTAGAATGAATTTTTTTTAATAGTTATTGTATTCAATTTTAATCCGGAAAATATTACTCAATTGATTTAAATAGCGTAGTAAAATTAGAATTATATTCGTGGGTTAAGAATATAAACTTAAAGTTTCATACATTTTATACATTATCCTATAAATATAGTCTTATACTACTTATTAGCTGTATCTATTCTCTTAAACAGATATGTACAGTATATACATAATATAAATACGTACCTGGAGTCATCGTCGAATTAATGAGCTTATGTTTACGATTAGATCTAATGTTCCTAAATCATTTACATGCTTTGGAGTTAGTAAATACCATAAAGATTAATGTTGATAATTATTAGTAGCAATGTTTCGTAATAAGAGACACGAGTACCTTGGCTGAGTTAAATTTCAATATATAATCGTATGTCTATCTACATTCAATAGCTTAAGCAAATATTAGCATAAAAAATATTTATATTGTTATTAAACAGTCATCTATAAAGTTAGAATGAATATTCGGATGTATTGTAAGATATTCGCTTATGAAAATATGTATGGAATTGGAATTATAAATAGCAATAATTTAAAAATCTTTAATATTTGATTTTTTTTCGCCGAGTGGATTCATATTTTTTGTGGTAAAAAATGCTGATATATAGAGAAAGTTTACTTCCCCAGGGCTGCTCGTTCAGTCGATATCGATTTAGCCTATATCTTCTCTAGTACTCGGACGATATTCGATCGATACTTTGATAGAATTATTAAATCTCGTTGCATTAGTGATAAATAATTCCAAAGGTGATGTCTGGTCTGCGTCAAAATGCAAAACCCATTAAATAGAGAACAGAACGAACTTATCGAATTTTACTTTGTTTCGCATACATTGCGATCAATTACGGCTCTCTATCGCGCTGTTAATGCATTCCTCTAGGAGAAAATGCTCAGCCGCAGTTTCGTGTTCGCTGATATTAATAGGCCTTGTGTATTATCGAAGCCACAATTCAATCCATTCTAAACATTTAAGCTTATTGATTCACTACATTTATTCAAACGACTTAAATGTTAAAGTTCTACCAAACTTGAATGATTAATGTCTTTCAGATCGAATAACTCTAACCTATGTTCTCGTAATGTCTCTTTTGTGTAGTCTGATCGGCTCTTCTCTATATCTGTTCATTTGAATTATTCCATTATATTAAAGTCCATCTACTGAATGACTTTTTCATTCTGAATTTTTCTGCCATTTTCATTACTTTACAAATAAAACGTTTACAATCCATACGTTTATAGTAATTTCAATATAAACTTTTTTCATTATTGAAATATATCCATATTAATTACAAACTATTTTACACAGGAAAATTATTTAGATTACTCTAACTTATGAAACAGGAAATATGTAATTTTTATTTTCATAAACTTGCTTTTTAATGATTTTTAATAATTGACTTAAATTTAATTAAGTAAATTATTAATTAAACTATATTAATGTATTCTTATTTCATAATAATCTTATTAATATAGATGTTTAAATAATTATGAACACGCCTACTGGAATAGGAAGGATGTAACTTTGCCCTTTCGGATCGAAGATAGTGCCAATTGAATATCTAAAAGGATACGTTGTCCTGTATAAACTTTATGATCTGTTTGATCATGGATTACATATATTAAAATATAACAAATAGATTAAACTTAATTACTTATGGATTTAAAATAATATATATTAATTTGTTATGGATATATCATATGCAAATTACACGAAAATTAATGACAAATATTGAACTCTGAAGATTGTTACATTACAATGAAAGGTAACTTTTGTAATTTATAACGTTACCAAATTCATCTACATTCGATTTATCCACTGTAAATAACGAATAAGTCGAATAAATTTTACATAAGTAAATTGATGTTATTCATCTTTATAAAGTTTCCTGCAATATTTATCATTGTTATACGATACCTTGTAAATTATTTATAATATATACTCAATTATTCGCAGGAATTTTAGGATAAAAATGCTGTCGACATTGTCTGGAAGTTAATATCTCTTCGTTAAATAAATTCATTTCTCTATTATATAGCTAATAAATTTGATTTTTTATTCTTTTTTACGCATTAGAATAAAGACATTCAATGTAAAATGGATCGATAGAGCTTATACAAATTTTCATACATAAGACTTAGAGAATAATTTATTTTATGTTTACTTTTATATATTAAAAGAATCAGATGTAACTAACGTTTAAGTACTCATTATTGTAAATGTAATCAAAGTATTTGTGTTGTTTTCCATTTTATAAAGAATACTTACAAATGCGTAAAATAAGAATTTCATAAAGAAATTTTTAATTAAAAATTATTTTTTATGTTTTACTAATTCGAAGCAATTAATTTACTATTAGGATCTATTGTAAGACGATTACAATTAATTTTAAAATAATTATAATTATGAAATTAATTGTACTCGTATTACTGTTTTACAGTATATATCGTGTAAACCTCGCAAATCTCCTGAGAGTCTTAGAAATGATTAGACAGCTTCCAAATTTTGACACTTCTTACTTTTTCGATTCGTTAAATATAACTATCAGAAACGAAATTCTTAATAAATAATATAAAGGAAACGTTTTAAAAGTTTTTAACGAGGGAGTCGTTTGCTTCAATATATAACAACTTACTAATTTTATACACGACCCGTTAACACTCCTGAATCCGTTAATTTTTCACTTTTATTTTATTAGCAGAATCAATGCCTTAAGAAAGAATTCTTCATTCTATTTAGCATACTTATACACTTTTTTGTTACGATTTTTTTTTTACTTTTCACAGATTAAAATGTAAATTTTCACCACATTGTTTACAGTCTTAATTTTATAATTTTAAGCAATTTTTACGTTAAAATATAATTGCTGATATAAACAATTTTTAATGATAATCTCTTCTCTTTCTCTGTAATATTTTAATCTATCACTAAGGGTTTTTTTTTTAAATTTAAAATATAATTGTTTTATAAATTTAATAAAAAAATGTTTTGTAAGATAATACAAATGTAATCTCCTTTTACCAAAAAGATTAAGATGTATTAAATCTAAAGCTATTAAGTTATATTATATGTCATAAAAAGAATTTGCAGTATGATTTCATTAGCAATATAGATCTCCTGTACCCAGAAAATAATGTCATTTTCGAATTGTAAAATTCCCTAGAAGCAATGTGTCGATTCTTCGACTGGCACACGGCTGAAGCCAAGCTTTCAAACGAAGAAAACCACGTTTTGTCAAATTTAAAATTCAGTTTCCACCCAATTTCACATTTGCGGTGGAAAAAAATCGTATTTCGAGATTGAAGAAACACGACAAGAATTTTTATTTTCGTACAAGTTTGTATTTATTACCGTTCTGTATACAGCGAAATCATAACTTCGTATCTCCGACACAAAACACTTAACAATATACAGAAAATTGTTATTAATAAGAAACAGTGATATGGACATGTAATGTTGACACAGCATTATAAACCTGGCATGTACAAAGGTCTAAAACAATCAGCGAGATCTCCATCTGTCCACAATAGCGCATCACACTTCATTTACTCAAACCACTCTACACAGGATCTTTTTTTTTTGTGAATAAATAATTTAATTTATTGATATTTTAGTTTTTATTCTGGTGTGCTTTTTTATGTTCGGTCTAACTTACATATCTTTGGTGGGAAGAACGACTAGTGTTTTAGTAACCGAACTTAAAAATTTTTTCACGTAACAGAAAGAATAGAATTGAATCCCGATATTTTGATCTTATTTACAATATTTACATGCAATTTGATAGAAAACAAAGCGAAGGAAGATTTAGATAGTTTTTTTATGTGGGCAGTTTCGATACATACTGAAGAAACAGCACGCTTAATCATTCAATAGTATAAATCAGATGTGAACGGAATGTAAATAGAAGCTAAATCTGTAATACTCGATATGTAGCAACAAGGAATCAAAACATTCGCTATTCCAAAAACGTGCCCATTCTTTCTCGTTGAAAGTTAGTTTAAACATTAAAAAAAATGCAGTTGAGATAAATAAGTTATAAACGAGTATGGTCCCTTTTTAAATGTGCTATGCTATGTTACAAAATATAAATTGCAGTGATGAACAAAGCAAATATTGCAAGGAATATAATAAAATTATATAAAGTAAAAGAGTTCGATTAATAACATCAATCTTCTCTTAGTTAAGATGGTTCTCACCTTGAACATCGACGACGATATACCAAGTAATTGCCATCTGCAGACATAAACATAGGCACAAACGACTTCGAATTGATTCTTTTTTACAGGCACTCTCTTATCTCTCGGCTCTGTTCTCATAGTAGTTTTCCACGGATCAGTTCCTTTGATTTTCTGCTGATTACCTAATTTTTATAGTAACAACATTTGGAAAAGGACGTGTTTATAAAGATAATACCCTGTTCCCAAGACAGTTTTTAATACTCAGAAACTTCCAACGGAAGAAATAACGGTGGAATAATTTTCCACGGACTCTTTTGCAACTTCCTTCAACGTACGTTTGCTGAATCGGTATAAGGCACTCGTTTAAAATCACATTCTTGTTACTGTTAATTAAACGACGGTGTAAAGCTGTGAGCACCAAAATTTTGTGGTATAATTACACCGTTTGAATAGGCAGGAACCTCCGCTAACGAATACATCTGGGCTTCTTTAAAGTTTATGCCATTGAATCCATCGCACGGATTGTTCGAATGAACACATACACGTACACAGACACATCTACGAGTAAACACCCCCACGACATTTATTTGCAGCTTTCCGGAGCACGTGTCGACTTTGACGAACTTCCATACCTTCGGATGAAAGGAAGGGACCTGGTCCCACACTAATTTATAGTTCACCAGACGAATAGGTGTAGCGGAGACTGGCGTCATACAAGATGGCCGTCCATTTCGTCGCGAACGACAACACCATCTGGTGGAGGCACCATCTGATGAGATTGGTGAGGTGGCACCGGGGAACCCTGGTAATTTGGATTGAACGTTGTAAGAAGCGGAGTGGCGTTGGCTACCACATGCGGTGCAACTGGTCCTACTGGATAAGGAATGTAACGAGCATTCTCACACATGTCGATATTTACAACACTAGCGTGTCCGGGTACTATCGATGGACTTCCGACTTTGTATCCCACCTGTAAATTTAAAATAACATATTATAACATTCAAAAGATTAAATCTCACTTTTTAAAAATAAATTCAATCCAATGTTAAACATTAAACTTAAATAACTTTAAAATTGAAAAACTTAAAAAAAATTTCTAATTTGACTTAATTTTTTCCTAATTTAGAAATGCCGAGTAATTATTTCCAACAATTTTAATTACAGTTTATTTTATTCTCAATGCTGCTATTGCTTGAAGAACAAAAATTACAATTCGAATTAATCTCCTTGGTTTACCAGAATTAAAATTAAAATTTTAANCATATATATTCATATATTTTAATATATAATTTTTTAAAATATATTAAAAAATAAAAATGAATAATTCTTAAATATCTCTAATAATTAAAAACTAAAGAATTCAAAAAAATATATTTTTATTTTAGTTTTTTTTGTTGTTGCATATTCATTGAAATGTCATTTGATCTAGTTCATCATAAGGGATGAATTCATTAAAAAACAAAAATGATCTGCCTGTATTACTCCAATCGATACTATTCTAGGATACTAATATATCGAATGTATAGCTTAGAATTTTCTGCATTATGCAAAGAGAAAATTTTAAAAAAAATATATATATATATATATATTTTATGCGCCTGTTAAAATTCTGGCAGTAAAATATGATAGCTCTTTTCGATCGGCTTTACTAGATCGATAAAACTTTAAAATTTCTCTCTTTTATTAGTTAAAGAATCGATGATTAATATAATAATAGAGTTTAAATATGTGTAATTATTGTACTACATTTTCATATTAGTAAATATTTTTATTATAAATACTATAAATCGTTTATAATTTACATTAAATTTTAAAATTTTTATAAAATTCTGAATGTATTTTTTGAAAATTTTTATTATTTCTTCGGTTAGGAATTTAAAGCTAGAAATCTAATCTCTAATAAAGCAACAAGATTGAATTTTATATAAAAATCAAAGAGAAAAAAATCAATTTTTGTTACCGTATATATATATATATATTTTACAAAATAATAAGGAAAATAATAATTTTATTATAATAAAGTAATTTTCTATACATTAATGTATTCATTAAGTGTTTTGCAGATATTACTTACCTATTATGTGCTCAAGTTTCATTTTTAATGGGTTAATATATTTTCAAATTTTGTTCAATGATTAACCCTTTATAAAAATAAAACAATTTTCTTAATTCGAGTTAAAATTCACGTTTGTTAATTTATAAATTCATATTTCATGAAATGGACTTAGTTGAAACTTTAGCAATTAATTTTTCTGTTGAACTAATACTTAACATCTCTTCTCAATTAAAATAAATTTTACTTAATTGGAGAAATTTTTTTTATTTTATAATTGACAGTTCGTGAGAGAGAAGAAATTTTTAATCTAAAAATAGCTCTTTCTTAAATGACAATTCTCTTCTACTTTTAGAAGTCATAATTATCTTCGTGATTTTTCTCAATTGTCAAATTAACGATTAAATAATTAAACACCAAGTTTTAGAATTATTCTTAATTTAATTTCATTATTATTCAGAAACTAACCATTATAGTGCCAAGACTTCTAAACCATTCAAACTCTCCGGTCTCTCTCTCTCTCTCTTTCTCTCTCCATCCTCCAGAATCCTTCAAACTTCAGAATGCTGTTTTAGCATTCTACACCGCGATGCAAGTTCAAGAACATCGATAAAATTTATAAAAAGAATTTGAAGATGTGGACTTCATTTTTAAAATACGTTATTTCCAATACATACGAGTATATATTGTGTATAGAGTAGACTATATGTATATATTTATGTAGCCTCATTTCAATGATATAACTCATTAAAATATTTAATGTTTATGCGAAAGATACATAAAATATAAAGAAATAAAACATGTCAAGATAAAAATAAAAGAAAGTAGTTAAGAAAGAACACCCCACTAAATCAAAATCAACGAGAGAAATGTGTAAAAAAATTATAATTAAGTACAACCATTGTTGTGTGCATGGCATATTTTTCGAAACAAAAAAAAGAAAAAAAATAGAGAAAAACCCACATGATCCCATTTTCTTCTACACAGAATTTGCATCGAATAAATTTTATTTTACAAACACAGAATAATAGAGAGTGTTTGAATAAGATAACTGAATATTCGCCACCCTATAAATGATGGCAGAAAACACCGGATGGGAGGGAATGATATTTCGACGATATCGCACACGAAAATGGTCTCCACGGAAATTCCTACATTGAAAGATAGAAAAACGCCCAGTCCGGCCCTTCGACAATAAAGGATGCAACCGATCTACGCTATGAAGTTAACATTAAAAGAACAAAGTCTAAACAAACAAAAACATATCGATTTTCTTTTATTATTTAAAAAGTTCCTTTTCTCCTGTACCATACCAGTTCTTGGCTATTGAGCTCGAAATTCAGGAAAATATTTCTTTTTTTTCCTACTATCAGAGCTCGAAAATAAAGAAGCAAAGGGGTGTTTATTAGACTCACCCATTAATTCTATAACCAACGATTCAGGGCGTTAGATCCGTTCGTTTCGTGACTCTCGGGAGTTGCTTATATGTTTAACTAACCTACGCCTCCTAGTTATAATAATTCCTGTACAGTGCGCAAATTAATTAAATTTGAGAGTAAACGAACGAGATCGAAAAGAAGAAAATGTGTAAAGAAAATAAAATTATTCTAAAGTTTTATATACTCACTTGAAGTAGTGACTCTGACGAACTTTTCGGAGACTGAACTCTCTCCCAGTTCGTTGATAGCAATCAATTGAAAGACGTAAGTAGTTCCAATCTGTAAATTTGTGACCGTAAACTCGGTGGCGTTGGAAGGAAACACATCCGTGAACATGAGTGGATAACTATCCAGCACCTGGTACCTGACACGAAACGATTGCTCTCTTCCACCGTCGAAACCCGGTAGCCATTTTAAACGAACAGAGTCATGCGTAACATTAAGTGCTTTGATATGAATGGGAGGATCTGGCACGGCTGTTAAACCATCAAAAAATTAATAAGCGATAAGAATTGGTCATAAAAAACTATATACACGGTAATTAAGACAACAATAATAAATTTATTGAGAAAAATCTCTATTATTTTAACATTAAATATCGAAAAAGAGACATAGAGAATATATTAAATACTAAACTCTATTTTTGAAATTCGATTTTTGTAAGTTTTTCGACTTACACAATCCTTCTAAGCTGATGGTACTCCTGTCTGTTCCCAATTCATTCCTGGCAACGCAATCGTAAGATCCGTAATCCACGGTACGGATTTGATTGACGTTAAGAACGGTTTCCCAGGTAATATAATCCACTTGGTACGATTCCATTTCGAATTTATTACTGAGATAATCTCCTACACTCTCCCCGTTCCTATACCAACTGAATGTAATATTTGGTGCACCGTTGGCACGACACGTGATTTGAGCATTTTCTCCTTTATCACCCGCAGCTTTTAAAAATGGAGCAGACTTGTCGATAACTGGCTTATCTGTGGAAAACATTAAATAGGATTGAGTCGGGTTTAAATAGAGTCCCAGGTGAATCAGTATCGTCAGAAAAGAATCTAGAAAAGACATTTCTACAAAACAACTAAATTATCTTTTCGATTTTAAAGAATTGCAAAGCGTAGAATTTCTAAGCGTTATGTTTATATATATTTTTATTACTACCGATTTCTTGGTTATTTAATATTTTACATTTAAACTTGTAAATTTTCAAATCGCCTTAGGACAAAAAACTCACGTTTCACGACGAGAATTGCAGTTTTGGCATCTTCTGTGCCAACACCGTTGTTGGCTGTGCACGTAAACTTTCCCGAGTCGTCTCTTGAGACGTTGTAGACAGTTAAGTAAGATTTTCCGCCTTCGGCTCTCTGCTGAGTTCTTATCATGTCGAAATCGGAGCGCGACCACGTGATCAGATCGTCGGTGATGGGGTTGGCATCAGCCACGCACTCCAAGAAGGCATTATCCCCTTGATCTACAGTAACGATCTCTGTTATCCTCGTAATTTTCGCACCACCTGATAATATAAACATATCTTATGTAAATAATTTAAAATTTAATTGCTATTCTTTTCTATATACTAAGTGTAAAGCAACCATTAATTAAATTATATTAATAAACATTATAGCGTGTTAGTAGCCGAGGTAATAAATATGCATCAAATTTAATATCCGAAAATTTTCAAGTAAACATTTTATGATACTATTATGCGGAATAGCCCTTTTACACAGTAGCGAAGTGGATAAAAGGGATGACAAATGATAAAAAATAATTCACGTACGGTGAACATTGACTTGAATTGTTATTTTATTGGTGCCTTCTTCGTTAGTTGCCTCGCAGCTATAAGCACCTCCGTCGTCCCTTTTTGCTCCGTTAATATGAAGAAGAGGCCCTACAGCGAAGATCCTGTACTTTGTATTGTCCGCATCTTCCACGCTGGGTACGACGTTTCCACCAGTTGTCCAAGAATATGTGATGGACGAAGGATTGGCTTGAGCGGTGAGATTGATTATAGTTGTCTCCCCTTCAATAACGTCGTAGGTCTGGAGGGAAAACGACTCTGGAAATTCTGGTTTGTCTGAAAGATTCAGTCATATCTCATTATTCATTCTGGAAAATAAAGGTATTTGTAAAAATGCCATACGCGATATATTTATATGTGTATTTGTTTCAGAGTATGTCAATATCTTTGACAATTGAAAAGAAATGCCAAATTCTATTTTTAAGAAAAAAATAATTATTTAAAATTTATTTATGTAATTACATATATATTAATTTTAATAAAACTCTCAAATATATTAAGTGTAATGTATTCATGAAATAATTATTAAGTTGACTATTTAATAAACAAATAGCAAGTGCATCGTAATTGTTAATCCGAGTCTGCACTTTAGATGATATTTACATTATGTTCACGAATATCTTACATCAGAGATTCCAGAAAATCATATTTATAATAATATTTACAATTTAAATATTGATATACCGCGTCAAAAATAAAAGCGTAAACATTAAATATAATTCTTAATTTAAGCTTCGTTCAAACCAATTACAGAAAATGAGAATTTATAACATCAATTTTAATTATAATTTTATTAATTTACTATATTGGAAATAAAGTGAAATGCATTTAATATTATTATTACTTAATGGATACGGATCAATTAATTTCTTTATCTTAATTTTATTTTAAAATTTAATGAATTTTAATGTTGATTACATAATTAAAACGATTAAATTCAAAAGATTATTTATTAAAACGGTATCAAAACTTTTATTTGTATTAAGTCAAAAACGAAAGTTTCAAACAATTTAAATTAATGTACAAACAAAAGAATCATCTTATATTCATGTGCAATAATCTGTAGCAATAATGTTATTGTGCAATAAACAATCAAAATACAATTAAATTTTTAAAACACTGTTAAATATTACAATAATGAAAAGATGCCTAAATTTATTTTTAAATATAAATTCGAAAGTTTTCTATCTAGTTTGATTTTTTTGCAAGTTGGAACCATTGGACATAAAGGTATCCAAAAATCAGACTCGTGCATATATAAATTTGAAAATACTTTATTATAATTTCATAGTGATTTTTAATATAAAATTTCTGATTGATTTAATATCTGGGAACTATATTACACTATTTTATATAAAATTAAATTAAATGAATAATTCTAAAAATTGCAGNTCTTAAATATCTCTAATAATTAAAAACTAAAGAATTCAAAAAAATATATTTTTATTTTAGTTTTTTTTGTTGTTGCATATTCATTGAAATGTCATTTGATCTAGTTCATCATAAGGGATGAATTCATTAAAAAACAAAAATGATCTGCCTGTATTACTCCAATCGATACTATTCTAGGATACTAATATATCGAATGTATAGCTTAGAATTTTCTGCATTATGCAAAGAGAAAATTTTAAAAAAAATATATATATATATATATATTTTATGCGCCTGTTAAAATTCTGGCAGTAAAATATGATAGCTCTTTTCGATCGGCTTTACTAGATCGATAAAACTTTAAAATTTCTCTCTTTTATTAGTTAAAGAATCGATGATTAATATAATAATAGAGTTTAAATATGTGTAATTATTGTACTACATTTTCATATTAGTAAATATTTTTATTATAAATACTATAAATCGTTTATAATTTACATTAAATTTTAAAATTTTTATAAAATTCTGAATGTATTTTTTGAAAATTTTTATTATTTCTTCGGTTAGGAATTTAAAGCTAGAAATCTAATCTCTAATAAAGCAACAAGATTGAATTTTATATAAAAATCAAAGAGAAAAAAATCAATTTTTGTTACCGTATATATATATATATATTTTACAAAATAATAAGGAAAATAATAATTTTATTATAATAAAGTAATTTTCTATACATTAATGTATTCATTAAGTGTTTTGCAGATATTACTTACCTATTATGTGCTCAAGTTTCATTTTTAATGGGTTAATATATTTTCAAATTTTGTTCAATGATTAACCCTTTATAAAAATAAAACAATTTTCTTAATTCGAGTTAAAATTCACGTTTGTTAATTTATAAATTCATATTTCATGAAATGGACTTAGTTGAAACTTTAGCAATTAATTTTTCTGTTGAACTAATACTTAACATCTCTTCTCAATTAAAATAAATTTTACTTAATTGGAGAAATTTTTTTTATTTTATAATTGACAGTTCGTGAGAGAGAAGAAATTTTTAATCTAAAAATAGCTCTTTCTTAAATGACAATTCTCTTCTACTTTTAGAAGTCATAATTATCTTCGTGATTTTTCTCAATTGTCAAATTAACGATTAAATAATTAAACACCAAGTTTTAGAATTATTCTTAATTTAATTTCATTATTATTCAGAAACTAACCATTATAGTGCCAAGACTTCTAAACCATTCAAACTCTCCGGTCTCTCTCTCTCTCTCTTTCTCTCTCCATCCTCCAGAATCCTTCAAACTTCAGAATGCTGTTTTAGCATTCTACACCGCGATGCAAGTTCAAGAACATCGATAAAATTTATAAAAAGAATTTGAAGATGTGGACTTCATTTTTAAAATACGTTATTTCCAATACATACGAGTATATATTGTGTATAGAGTAGACTATATGTATATATTTATGTAGCCTCATATTCAGTATAAAAATATATATATATTAAAAATATATAAGTTTGTAAAGAAATATAACAGAATTCTTTTTATCGTATAGAACTTCTTCTTTTATATTATTACTTTTTAAAGTAAACAAATAAAAAAATTACTTATTTAATAATAATAAAAATTTTTTTATTAAAAGATGCATTCAGAATTCCAATTTGATATTGAATTGTTGAAAAACTATTCAATCGGAAATTTATATAATAAGCATAGTTGCAGGATACAATTGAATAGTTTCTTTTATGATTTCTCAAGGGAAACGTCTTACTTAATATTTATATCTAAAGCTATTTAATATAAATAAGGAATTTAAAAGTTAAATATTTTAATAGGATAATAAGGCATTTGTTTTTATAACGGAACATTTGTAATTAGTTGAGTATCTTGCAATACCTGTTACATTGTAGATAAAATCTTCGCGTGTTTCGTGTTTTGAAGAAGGGGGAAAAAATGTCACGCGATGAAAGCATTTGAATATTTTTACTATAAAAGGCGGCGATAATAAACATCACTAGATAAAACCGATATTTAACAAATTCCGCGCTTTTTACTGAATTTTTCGTAGAAAAAATTCCTGAAGCTATTCTTTTTTAATCATTATAAGTAAAATAAGAAAGAAACTCACATAGGACATTGAGCGTGACGGCATCGTGAGCACTTTGTTGCAATAAATGATTAGTGGCTTGGCACGTATAAACCGCACCGTCGTCACTGGATGTCACGTTAAGATGTAGCAAGTTTCTTACGGATTTTCCGCCATTTGGGGCATCAAACACACCATCGGGAGTACCCAACACAAGAAAGCCATCTTTCCACCACGTAATTGCTGCCTGAGGGTTACTGCTTCCAGAATCACACACAAGAGTCACCTATTTCATTTCAAAGAAAAAAATCATCTTCTTTCATTATTACATAAAAAATAAATAAAAACCAAAAGAGAATACAAGAAGCGAAACATAACACAATTCTCACTCGACTTATTTATTATATGACTCGAATCTTTTTCAATAAAAATAATATTTACTTTTATAAAACTTCTATTAGTTTCAATTTTCTGTTTTTTTTATTACCTTTTGATCTGCTTTGGGCTGTTTAGGTTTGATCTTGATACTGACTCCGCTGGGTGGAACTGAAACGGAAGTAATTTTCTCTACATTTTTGATAGGAAAAAATCTTTTTATTACATCTAAAAGTATGTATGAACTTTTATTATAAAAATACAAAGTTGAGATCAGTTTAAGAGGTTTAAGACGATTGAAATTCTTACGAATTCGAGCTAGCAAAGGAAAAATCTCGATACAAACAAAAACCAATAATTACAATGTACTGTGAGTTTGACTTTTCTGACCAAAGGCTCGGGAGCTGCAGAATTGGTGGCTTCACATCTAAAAACGGCTCCGTTATCACTGGATTTAACAACTATGGATAATTCACTGGTGACCACGTTGCCATTAGTGGTGGAAGTAGACTTGATCTGAAGAAAACAAAACAAAAAAAGCTCTTTTAGAGATCTATAAATAGAAACAAAAATAGCCACCAACCGAATATAAATGACGTCGAACAGAGATTTCCTTTCTGGATGCCAAAATACATCGAATATATTCCGATCGGATAAGAATGGTTTTAAAATGCCTACCTCCTTCCCTTCCCTGAACCATTTAACTGATGGCAGAGGATTTCCTCCGTGCGCCACACACGTCATCCGATGTAAAGTGTCCGTCCGGATAGGTGTTCCTTCCGCATAACCAAAGATGTTGGGTTGGTCGGGAGGATCTATAAATGGAAAGTATTCGAGAAAGAAAAACACATTTTTAAAGTGAAAAGTCCAGACTAAAGCTTCTACTATTACTAAACTTGGCACAAAAGCTATTATTTAGGCAGTAGTAGTAGAGGGAAAGAGATGATAACTTACAGAGAACACTAAGAACTGCCGTCTCCACCACAGTTTCTCCCAGGGCGTGATTAACGGCGTAACAAGAAAACATCTTCATGTTTCTCTCCTGTAAAAATTAATAAAACTTATAATTATCATCTATTCTGTTTAAAAGATATTATATTTTTTTAAAATTAAAATTAAGAAAAAATTCAAATAAAACTCACAAAAAAATAATATTAAAAATTGGATAAATTTGTAAAGGATTTTTTTTTTAATTTTCTCTTCGTTAAGTGTAAGATTATTTTCAGTGACGTCACCGTAAAACGAAGTAAAATTAATGACGAAGAAAATAATAATAAATTACATCCGAGCCAAAATTACAAAATAATCGATTTAAACATTTTTTTTAAATTTTAATTTTAATCTCCTCATTATTTTTTGAAACATAAAACCACCTTATAATCGTTTTGAATTTACTTATGAATAACATATAGACAGGAATTTGTTCTTACTTTCGAAGAGGGAGAGAAAGATAGAAAGAGAATACGTAACAAAAGTTTCTAAAATATATAAATCTCTCGAATAAATGCTATTATGTAAAATTGCGTAAGCGTTGTATGGAATAATGTATTTACTTCATACAATTCGTGGGCAAATAAAACAAAAATGGAAAGAATTCGAGAAATAAATTACCGCAAAAATCGGAATGGAAAGTAAGAAAAAGAAGCGTCACGTTACATAAATATGAATGAATGAAAGCACGTGACTAATTCGCGCGAGATGCTGAAGTTAAACAAGAACCGGTTATTCGACTTCTATTCACGAACTTCATTGTCCAATAATATATTAAATAAAAACAAACATAAAGAAGATATAAATAACCATAAATTAAGTTAAATTATCATCAATTTTTTTTAATTATACGTAGGAAAATCGTTAAGATATTACTATTCTGCTTGATATGGAATACAACGATCCGAAAACGTTTACTATTTTCAAGATATTTTCATCTTCGTAACAGTTCAATAAGTTACAAAGAAAAATTATGTTAAGAGAAGAGTTTCAGACATAAATATGGAAGAATTGAGAATTTTTGCCTTTACCAGACAACCGTTGACATGTTTTTAGCGATCATTCGATTGGGTTGAGGCAATTTGTTCCGGCCAGCCGAGTGTTTATGTCAACTTTACAGAGAGAAACAATACGTCACGACTTCACCAGCAACGAAAAATACAAGACCACAAAACGGATACTTGTTGAAATCATTTTACTTCACCTAAAGCGGGTTATACGATGTAGTAAAATCCTCATAGAGATGAGCAACCATCACTACTTAAAATAAACAGCTACTATATATGATCTGTCCGATAAGATAAAATTTTAGCTCCTTCCAAATTTTTATTTTTATTTATTTTTTCCTATCGAAGCTGCAACAGAAATCGTCAAGAAAAGTAGTCGTTACGAAACGCTACAGCTCGATGCATCAAATATTTTTTTCATAAAATCGAAATAAAATATTTTTTTTTCTTTTTTCTTTTTTAGAAAATGTCGCGCAATATTGGAAGACGGCACCTTAGCTTTTTCTTTAAATCGAAACTTTAATTAAACGAATTTAATAACATTAACCACAAAATCTATCGATTTAAGAGGAGGATGCTTTCTTTTTCTTCCGATTTTATAACTAAAACTTCTTCAATAAAAAAAAATATATAGTGGTAATATAAAAAACATTAAAACAATGCTTTATCAAAATCACGTAATCTTTACAGAATGGAATATCGAATCAGAACTTTAAACAATAACAATCCAATATGTTCTGAAATTTCAGTAATTCTGAGAAATTGTAGAAGATTTTAGTTGGTTTCATTGGAAAAAATTGATTTAATTTGTTTACATGTTAAAACACCGCAACACATTATTTACAATTTATCGAAATATGCAAATTTGTAAACTTAAAAATAAAAATCTGTGAATTAAAATTTTTTTAATTTACAATTCTCAGAAGGAAAAAAAATCCCCCAAAAAAAGGTTGTTTTTAATCAGTTGGGAAATATATATATTTTTTTGTTTATCTTTGTAGAATTTGAATGAGGCAAATTATTTAATTTTTTTAAATTACTGTAATTTCCTTTCTTTTTAAAAAAAAACGAAAAAGAAAAATAAAGCTTACTTCTGAAATGAAAATTTTCCAAATGAAAACTGACCTCATTATTATTTATTTATTTTTACAATAATTCGAAAACAAAAATAAATAGAAACCTCATTCGAGTGAATTATTTTTAAAATTCTAACTATACATTTATTTTAAGCTTAATGAATTAAGCTATACTGTAGACGAATGTTTGACACTCTTAATAAATTATAAAGCATAGACAGATTTATCGACTACCTGAAAATTTATCATCTTTTAAGTTAATATAGACTACAGTAGATGTAAAATAAATCACGAAATGCCTCTGACCTGTCCCGTGATGGTGACAGTGATGTTGGATGACGTCACCCAGCCTCCTCCGGGGTCGGCTATGGTGGTACTGTTGGATTGTATGGGTCTTCCATCCACAACCCAAGATATTTCTGCAGGAGGATTACTCGGATCCGTAATGCACATCATGGTGACGTTATCTGCCGCTTTGGCTTCCTTGGAACCGCTAATAGTGACCTTTGCAGGAGCAACTACATAAAAAAACAAAAACACTGATTTAAATAAAATTTACGTAAAGTTATTTACGTCTTCATATATATTTAAGTGAATATATATTCAAATTTCGCTTTCAGAATCAAATTCAATGACCTAGTTTCGGTTACTTTACAAAATGGTTCTTGGTATAAAAGAATCAAAGTGAAAATATAATACTCGTTTCGTGTTTTAAAAACGTTTACTTTTATGTACCAACCAAAGATTTTTTTCGATTTATTTGGTTTAAGAGTGATTGGTTTATATATAAAAAGCTATTCTTCGAACAAAATAGGTTGCGGCGTCAAACAGATGGTATCGAATTTTAATGTCTTCCTTATCACCTGACTTTTTTTTTATACTCACTAAATTTGCCATTTTGATGTTTACATTATTCATGTGGGATTTTTAGCACGTGGCGATTATTTAAAGCATGGCAAAGGCTAAAGTGTTTGATGCGCTCTCGGTAATTTCCAACGAATTGAAGCACTTAAATATTCCTCAGAATATAAGTGACGGAAAAAACATCGGGAAAGCACGCTAACTCTTGGAGAAACAAAACACGTACCAAACATTCCAGACTGCAAATGCTGGATAAAGTAAACATTGTGACTGAGAAAATCCGTCCCCCGCTTCTCTATCTAACCTTTATTACGAGAAAAGCTAGCAATCAATGAAAGACTCGCGCTGTAAGCTCTGCGGAAAATAAATGGAATTTTCAAAACATTCAGTTCGCGCTGTATCAACTGCATTCGATGCTTCACTTTTCAAACCTTTCCAATTTTATCAAGAAATTCCTTCCGTTCCAATATATACTTTTGTATTCGTTCGAGTAAAACAAATGGAAATTTTTTCCCGGATATCTATAGCTCTGTACAAAAGGATACGCTAGTGGATTAGTAAACATCGAATCGTTTCTTCGAAACTAATAATTTTTCATAATATTATGAATTCTAACCACGATTATTTAAATATATAGACATATGCTATTGGAAAACTTTGCTATTAAAGGTAGATATGGATTAACAAAAGTTTTTCCAATAAAAATAACAATATATATATTTTTTCATCTGATTAAAATTAAACTAACAAAATTCTAAACTTTCTAATTAATGTAGAAAATATAGGCATAAATTTAACGTTGGCATTTAAATAATGGAAGAATTTTTAAGGAAAAATAAAGTAAATTATTCCTAATGTGAATAAATAAATTTACATTTTTTAAAAAATTGTATTTGCAGCGTTTGATTTAATTTTTAATGAAATCTTAAGGAAAAATAAGTAAATTAAAGCAGAGAAAATGTGGTAGAAGGTATCTCCCGCCGCATCCTCATTTACCCCATGCCGCAGTCGATCGAAAGAGGAAACGAATGGACAAAAGTGATAGTGAGTCGATCGTTAGCGAGAGATGCCGAAAGGTAGCAGACAGAAAGGGTACGCTAATGACATCTTTTTTGAATTAACCGATGAACCGTGAATCGTTGCTACAATATTGTAATAAGCAAAAGTTTTCCAATTAGTAAATAATATTAATAAAAACTTATTGTTTACAGAAATAAAGTGTTTCTAAAGACTGAAAGTTTCGTTATTAACACCAGAAAATTCATACACGGCATTGAAATAACAAGTTAATGTATGGTAGTTAAAGGGCTGTAATTCAAACGGGCGACGTTTGAAAATTTTTGCATTCGTAGAGAATATTCAGACTTCGTTTACCACTCATGACTTACAGGTTAAGAGAAGCGAAAGTGTAATGAAACCAGAGCACGTGTTCGAGTTATGTAATTACTTGAGTTACCGGTGACAAGCGAATTGAAAAGGCTCTTAGTATTCAAAGTGTTACATCTGATTAGAATTTGGACGAACCGGCGCTAGTACAATCTTTCTCTTATTCAAATAATACTTAAGAGTAGAGAAAGAAAGTCTACTTGAAAAGAAAAGAAAAATAAACAAGAGGGAGTAAAAATTGATTAACTTACACTGAACTGTAAGTTTTGCCGTAGCCGTCATTGGTTTCGGACTGACGACATTAAAAGCCTCACACTTGTACAAGGCATTATTATCAGATGCATCCACCAATATAGTGATGGTATTGGTTGACTCTCGACCATTGGTTGTGTAACTGAAATCCACCTGTTCTTCGTTCTTATACCATATAAGCTGAGCTAAAGGATTACCGCCTCGGGATGTGCAGGAAAGGGTCAACGTATCTCCCATCCGAATAGTTTCTCCTTCTTGATAACCTTCTATTTCTGGAGGCCCCGGAGGAACTAGCCAAATAATGAATAGAAGATTAAGATTGCTTTTTATTCATCCATTATATACTCCCTTGCCTTATTAATTATTCACTATAAGAAATCAAATACATAAAAGCTACTAAATTTTTATACATTTGTGGTATACATTTATTTAAGAATTTAAGAAATTAATTACGTTCATTACTCCCATAAACTGTATTAGTTTTTCAAATATTACTAATGTAATTAATTAAAGAATCATTAACCCAAACCAAACCATTGTGAATTTTCAATATGTGTATCAACTTACATAAAACACTGAGCTCGACAGAAGTCCTTAATGGCACGGACAGGGCTTGGTGAACGGCTTCGCAAGTGTACACAGCCCCATTGTCATCTGGATTCGGATACAGAGTCATGGTACTAATGGCATTTTGACGATGATCGTCAGCATCTTCGACGCTCACTTCTACGTTATCTGAAAACAAAAAAATAGATGGAATAAACGAAAAAAAATTTGAAGAACCGAATCTCACGTGACCCGAGCATATATCTGCTTTAAAGTCAACGAATAAAAATCGTTACGACGATCCATTGAACCTATTCTAGAAGACAACAGTTAGAATGATGCCAAGAATGATAAAAATAGAGCAATATATCCGAGGAGTTATATATAAATACAGGTTTATTCGATTTCTCCTTTGAACTCTGCTAATTTATGTAAGAATTTTTTGGTGTTATTGCTATAGGATAAAGTTAAATACTGCATATACTGCATTTTTACTATTGTTCTTCCAATAAATCTCATGATATATGATTCAATGTATAAACCAACAACATGAAAAAATAATCTGTATCCTGCATTTCTTTACGATCCATATGAATATTTGATGTTATTTTCGGATTGGACCATTAAATATTTTATACGATTTATTCTATATTCTTTACGATATAATTAAAAGCAAATATTTTTGCTTACAAAAACTTATATCAGCGATTAAACAAAAATCTTGCTGATTTATTCGAACCAATATTCACGGAAGATTAAATCAAAAATTAAATGTTGCGTGTTAAGTATTTAAACAGGGTTCAGCATAAAAATGAACAATTTTTCTTGTTTAAGCTATCGTCATATTCGTTCAATATAATTCAATTCCACGTATCAAACTTTTAAAAAATTCGTAAACAATTACAAAATTTCATTTTTTTATCATAGAAAATATATTTAAAAATTATCAAAGTTATCCATCGCCTTTACATCATCCACGCATAGAAAAACTGAATCATTTTCGATATAGAGTTATGAAAAATTATTGTTTTTTTTATATATTTCTACCGTGAAATGTAAAACGATAAACTTAAAAAAGCTTCGATACAGTAGTTATCCATTTACATCGGTACTCGTGTT
The DNA here is from genome assembly GCF_000671375.1 of Centruroides sculpturatus. NCBI lineage: Eukaryota > Metazoa > Arthropoda > Arachnida > Scorpiones > Buthidae > Centruroides > Centruroides sculpturatus. The sequence continues at coordinate 27,181 of NW_019385120.1, read as the reverse complement.
TTAGACAGAAAAGTAAAGTGCAATATGTAAATCAACTTAAAGCAAAATAAAAAAAAAAAAAACAGACTTACCTGGGCGTAGTTCGACGTTTTTCCTGTACCATTTGATTTCTGCAGCAGGCTTTCCTCCTCCAACCACACAAGTAAAGGTAAGTGTTTCGGACTCTCTCACCTCCACAGTGCTTCCATTAGGATGTTGCGTTACTGTAATGGTTTTAGGCGGCACTGTTTCCGAGACAAGAAAAAAACAAACAAAATAAAAAAAATTCATCCTCCGGGAATTATGAACTTTATGTGACTAAATGAATGACTTTAATTAACAGCAATGTATGGCTATGACAAATGAACGAGCTAAGTGAGCGTATCGATTTTTCTTCGTCTTTTCTCATCATTTTATAAGAGTCAATTGTCTTGCTTCTTTTAAGTTTTCCTGCTAACCGAGCAAAGAAATGACTCCCATTATGTGAAACCAACGTCGAGACTCATCGTTCTCATTATAATAAATGTTTGGTGTTGTGTGAGTTTGTTCTACCTGATAATAAATTATATCTGTCGGGAATGCTTAGCTTCTAATCCCTATAATTCGCCTTTGTACTCTAAAGGCCCATTGGTTAAAGAAACCGGTGTTGTATTAGCTAGGATACACATCTCTCCAAATCGATTTTTGTATTATTTCTGTACATTAAGCTTATCACTGCTTAGATAAGGACATTTGAGAATTAATGCACTATAACAGAAAGCAAGAGCTTCTCTTTTCTGAACACGACGTGATTTAGCTTTTATATAAACACTCGAAGCGTTATACATTAATTGCTTTCTACTCTATCATTACGATGCCAACATTATAAGAATGAGTTAAGAATATTGTACAACCATTTTTTCTTACTTTTTATCATTAAATTTAGTTAAATCGGTACTTAGACAGAAAATGGATGTAACTTTAACGTATTGAATTTATTTAGAACTCGAACTAAAATTCTAAGCTCTCATCGAATTGAGATCTTTTTTTTTCCCGAAAGTATCCGAGATATCTTTAGACTTCGTCGATAAAGCTACCTTTGTATAAAATTGCCATTAAGACTGTCGCTTTTAACGGGCGATATCAAAATACGGAAATTCTCGAAAGTAGAAAAATCAAAAGATAACATTTCAGAAACGATACGCGTTTACCATCCTTGTCCAAAATTCAAACATTGTATCCTCGGAAAATGCTACACAACGAAACAAGATCTCAGTGTTCCTATTACATAAGTAATGACAGATCTGTCATGGATTGGAAAAGAAAGGAGTGGGTTATCTCGAGAAACAAAAATCCTTATGAAGTAGGGAGGCTTGTATCCACATGCGCTACACTGAAAAGCACTTGTCCGAGAAACAAAAAGACATTCGCATGCTTTATCTGTCACAAGTCATTGACATTCGAACCACGAAATAAAAGAGAGGTGGTTTGAAAGTATCTAAGGAAAAATAAAAAACATTTCATATATTTCTAGAGAATAATTGAGAAAGATGGAAATTCAGTGTTATATCAAAATGATATCGTATTAACACGTGATGCTGACTTATTCTTATTAAATTTCCATGTATTAATCATGATTAATCTTTCTAAACCGGAAATTATGACACTGATTACGAAGATGTGATTAAAATATACTTACGTAATACTGTAACGTGTGCGTCGGCCCTGATGGCTTTGTTGTTCGCTGCTGGACCAACCTGTAAAATAGTAATAAAAAGAAAATATGTAACCAAGAATCAGCAACAGATTCGTATGGCAACGTATTGGAGAACTAATATCGCTCATCTATTAAATGTCAAAGATATATGAGGACTAAAGGAGTTGCAGTTGCGACACAACTCTTACTAAATCCCAAATGTAATTTTAGAAAGGACTCTTGTCGAATTAGGAAAAAATTCTAAATTTAAAACGAAGTGTGCAGTAGCAGTATCGATCATAGTAAAAAATATCTTTAAGGAAAAAGAAAAAGAAGAAAGATATTTAATGTTTTAGTCAATACGAAGACAGAAAGAATCACGAAAAAGAATGGAGCTAGACTTGTACAAAGTAGATTCTACAGCTCGGCCTGATGACTTAAAGACTCGGTTCTGGCCGAAGAAAAAGCTAATGATGCAAAGAAGACCGACTACTCAAACTGACTTTTGAGAACTGCAATCTGTCATAAAATTGAAAGAATGAATATATAGTGAGGAAGTGTGTTTGCTTGTGGACTCTCGGATATTTTTTTTCTCGTGAAGAATGTAAATAAAGAGTAGAACTGTCAGGTGTCGAAAAAGTATTTGGCATTTAGCCGATAGCCCGCTGAACGAAGTGCTTTTCCAGTTTTTCTGTGTTATGATGCCATATTGGATCTATATGCAGCTATCTGTCACCAACAGGGACACCATTATCGTATCCTCTGCCAAACAGCCAAAGAAGCACACAAAAAATTCTTTGTTAAATAAGACAAAAGGCAAATGTTTGTGAAACTAATCGAATTGTATATAAAATGAACACGCGTGATTTAATTTATAGAGATTTTACAATTGATTCGGACGTGTAACTTTTTTATTTGTATTAATTAGTAGGCATTTACTTTAACCGTACTCTATCTATCAATTCTGAGTGTAATAAATTGCGTAAAAACTGTTGGAAATTAAAATGAATCTTTTAAAATGATAAATTACGCTTCATTAATTTAGTGAGTGAGAATTCGATGGAAAAAAAATCAGGAAAAATGATCAGCTGACATCGTGTGTCCGGTCAATTTATAAGAAAATGTTTGGCACGAGTTGACGAAGTAGGCAGAGTTAACATTGTTATTTTCTGATATATGACTCGATGTAACTTGATTATATTAACCGATGTTTCCTTTCAAAAGTTTTTTCAGAGATTTGAGATATCTTAATCATAAATTTTTAATTCGAAATTTTATAGTCGGCCACTGACACGAAATAAATTAAAAATGACATCAAATTATATTTAGAGTGAACGTAATCGGGAAGGAGGCCAAGCAGAGACGTCTTTAAAATATCTTCGATGGAAATAAGAAGTGGATTGTACTGTTTACTTTAAGTGAACTTTCTAATAAAATTTGCAAAATTATGCAGCCAGTGAATGTTGGAAAATTGGGATGAGGCATTTTATGTAAATGTAAGTAGTAAACTGATTATTGTTCTAACTCCTGTCATAGAAGAATTCCTATATCGTTAGCCCATTTTGCAAATCACATATGGAAATTGAGAAAAGAGCATTCAACATTTCCATCACGTCTCTCGTTTCTTTCCAGCTGCAAAAATTATGAAAAGAAAAATGCTAACATGCAAAAGCACTACGCAACTAACTTTTTTTATAAAATATTTTTATCCATATTTACAATTTAGGACAGGACATCATCATTTATTATAAAAACATCATTATAATATTATATCTATCAAATTTCTCTGGATAATTATGAAGGAAAATCATTTGATTATTTAAAATCTTATGTCCAATCAACTCAATACTTTTAATTATATTATTTAAAATAAATAAATAAAAAGAATCTATCTGATATTTTCATTTACAAAAAGAATATAAATCCATCTGAAAATGTTGAAGATAAATTGAAAGAAATTTTACTCCGCTAATTAGGCAAAAGAATTAAAATTTTTTTTCTTCGTTTAATTATTAACTTGATTTATATTAAGTTCTGTTCTTAATTTAGTTTTATTAATTATATTTGTAATGAACTCTCGATATTATATAGATATATCACGAGAAATGTAGGACGTCAAAAGTCTAACTTGGTGACTTCCCATTTAAACAGTCCCATATATTTGGTAGGAGGTCGTTTAGACTGCGATCGAATTAGTGAATGCTACGATATTTCTGACAGAACTGTTACAGTTCAACGATTGTGAGATTGTTATCGGCACAATGAAAAAGAAAGATTTATTTACGGTCTGCTAGATACAGTGCTTTTGGTATTAATTTTATAATTTTTGGATATCTTCGGATCGATCAGAGAAGCTCTAATTGTCAAATTTTGTAAAGAGCTTATTTAAAAACCGTTTAAACATTCCACTTTGCAATTTTCTCTCCGTTTTCGTGATGGCAGAAATAAACTCACCACGAAATAATTTTCAACTATGCTATTTAAATACTTGTCAGTTAGCTAACACGAATCAAGAGAAGAATCGAGATAAGGGGCGAAGATCGCCAAAAGGAAAGAGTAGATCCAGAGGATAATTAGGAGAGAAAAGAAGCAGCGACAGAGAAGCAATCTACCACAATCACGTATCTAAACTTCACTAATGACTTGAGACTATTGTAAACTACTATTCTCTTAAAGGAGGGTCAACTATCAGAGCCGTAGAAGGATGGTTCGTCGCTTGTCTCCAATAAAGAACTCGTGACCAGATATCAGTCTAACTTTTAATTAGTCATCGGCGAGCAAACGAACGAACCGAATTGATCGGGATGTTGGTATCCATCCGGAAATTTCGACTATAAAAGCGGAAAATCTCGCGGGTATCCGTGGCAAATTAAGTTATCGACGGAAAGAAATCAATCCCGTGCAGGCCTGCTCCTGACGTTCCGCTAATTACGATGGGTAAAACAAGTACTTTTTACGTTTTTCTTGTATTTCTGCCCAACTTTTAATTACCGCTGGCAAAAGAGATGGAATATTCACACGTGGGAAGAAAACTTTAATTATTGCTGAAATGTGAAAAAAGTACGTGCAGTACATCTGTCCTATTTCCACAATAAAAAAATATGCTCTCTTGTATTTCCTCAGTTTTGTTTTATCCCACTACACCAAGGTGACTTCAAGTAACAAAATTCTCACATCTCGGCCTGGCATATAAATTTTAATTTTCCTTTCTCTTTAAAGTATATTCATGAAAACAATTTCAAATATACTGCTAATGAAAATACAATTGCAACATCCAATTAACTGTAGAGTTATAAGAGGAAATAATTAATATTTTTTATTATATTTAAAAATTTGTTATAAAATTTTATAATTGAATGTATCGTAGTAGAGATACATTCCTTATTGGAATTAAATAATTAATTTCCCTCTAATTATTTGAGAAAATTTCTCATTAATTTTTACAGATCATTTGTTAAATTAATGTAATTCATGAATAAATCACTTACTCTTGTGGCTAAACATTTTTAAAGATGTATCTTGTTAATTAAGTTTCGGAAGCATTTATTACAGATATTATTTACAGTATAATTCTAGATATTATAAACAATTTTTCCAGACAAAAATGAAAATATAAAAACAGATAATTCTCTCACCTGACATTGATACTCGCCATCGTCGTCTAACTGCGCATTTTCTATCTGCAGATTGTGAACTCCATCCTGAGGATTACCTATCATCTGGTATCTGGGATAACCTGGGATTGAACGGTCGAAACCTGGAAAAATCGATAGATTTTAGTCGACTGGCTTTCTCGCTTATTTTACCACGAAAGAAATATTCAATTATTGAAATATCGAACACTTCGAGAGATATGACTTTGTTATGATGGACTTTTCGCCCGTTTTTCTCTAGTCTTAAAAAAATAAAAAGTTTTTCCCTCTTCTTCGACCAATAGGCTTTTTTATGAGGTAATTATTATATTCATTAAATTAGCTGATGCCGCGAAAAAGTGCAAAGATTTTCTATAAAAATTGTACAACATGATTTACTACTATAAAACTTCCAAAAAGTGCAAAGACGGACACAAACTCGGGTTATTGACCCGTTAGCTCGAGGGTCCAAGGACAACTTTCTGTTCTAGCTACACATTCTGCCAGTTTTTATTCTTTACTAGATGCCTCTTTTTTCCCTCTTCTAGAATCTACTCTGTTTTCTCTTTTTATACAGTTCGTGCAGCACATCTACCGCGCACCTCATTATCTCCTCTCCTAGATAGAAAAGTAAATGCACTCAATTTTCTTCCTCGTGTTCAATAAAATTTTCAAAATTTTGTGTCGCTTTTGTTTCCTCTTTATATCAGTATCTGTAAAAACTATGTAGAACACACACACAAAAAAAATTTTTTTTTCTTTAAAATTTCACGAAAGAAACAACAATAAATTATGCACCGGTATAAAAATTGAACATTTTACTAAAAGGGAAAAGAGAAGAAATGCGATTTTTCATTATAAAATTAATTTATTTTTAAATAAAATTTTATTATTTTTAATAAGATCGAATTCGTATGTAGTAATACACTGACAGTCTCGTGTTTTAACTTAAAAATATTTTTTGCACCTTCAGTTTCCCACGTTATATAAGAAAAATGAAAGCTGCTTTTTAAATATTCTTTTAACTATAAATAAAATTAAAACTGTTATTTTATAATTAACATGTATAGCTTTATAATATTTTTTTATAAAACTAAAAATAAAAGTGTATAATTTTTTATAAAAAGTATCAATCTCTCTGGTGAATTATATAAATAAAAATTAAAAAATTAATTTTTTTTGAATATCTTTGTGTTTATTAAATTATTTAAATTAAATTCTATGTAATAAATTATTTTAAATAATAAATAATAGAAATTTTTAAACCTGAAGAGAAGACAAACTGTAAAAATATAAAAATAAGAGAGAATTTTTTTCCTCTAAAAATACTTGATAAATGGAAATTACTCTTAAGTTTCTTTTACAAAATAAATTATATAATTATTTCATATAATTTATGTAAATTAATGCTTGAAATTAATTCAATTACTTTATATATTCTCTCATTAAGTTAATAAAACCAGTATAATGTAAAAGAATTACTTTTTTTTTTAACTTCGTTGTCAATAAATCAATCAGTATGTTAGAAAAAGAATAATACTATATCATTATTTAATTACTTAAAATAATTTTTTAATATATAATCTTTACTAAATATTCATTTTTTTAAAAAATATTAACTACTACGTCGTATAATTATAATTAAAATTATTATCTAAATAATTTAAAATTCAGATTTAAATTCAAGAAAGATTAATTTGGAATTTTTGACATTTAAAATACGAAAATTCATTAATATATAAAGATAACTATTTATTATATTCTTTACTTTTTTTTTATTTTTACAAGAAAAACGTTCATTATTCACTCTGTATCATAATCGAGTGAATTACTATTAAATTTTCATATAATTATAGAGAAGTGGAAGGAAAATGACGAAGAAACTACCTGTATTTGAGATATTTCGCCGTGAGATTCATTAACTTTCATCAATAAAATAGTGAGATATTGCCTCAGGCAAAACGGCGAAGGAGAGTTCTTGACGATTGTGCTCACAGTTTATTTGCAACAAGTTTATAAAGTACGAAAATGTTTGCCTCAGCACTCACCTCAGCGAATAAAACTGTTCTTTATTAAAACGTATTTAATACTGGAAATCTTAAAGAATCGCCACGACATCGACATTAATGTCCACTTCAGAAAGAAAGGAAATGCGCTGCGAGTTAACGAAGTCGGAATCGTAAGTTAATTTTCGGCTAGAAAAAAAAGTCGTGAAGATTCTTCGAATGGATATAATTATTAAGCATGAAAGCAAACACTTCTTTCGCTCCAGTCAACCCATAATTATAAGTAGAAACGTATGAAAGCTGGTGAGACAAACAAAATCGATGCATTCGCTAGGTTCGGTGGGGCGTGGAAATTACACGCAATCGATAAAGAGCTTCTCTAAAATCTTTTCCAAACAAATTTTACTTTCGGAAACTCTTAATAAATAAGTAATGTCACGCTTGTCGTTTCAAATATTCTGTTGTTTTGTTCTCTGCTAAACAGATTTGAATTGACTCTCTAATTCTTTTATCAACATTACTTCAATGCCCATCGTCTTTGACGTTTTCATATTTATCTTCGACTAATGGAGCTTCATTTTTAAACTCTCTCTCTACTCGACACGTTCTACAATGTTTCAATCAAGATGAAAAGGCAGAAACCAGTGTTTATTTAAATATATATACACAAATATACGAATATGTCTACCTTACAAATTCTATAAGAGATTTTCTATCAGAGTTCAACGATTTTGAATCCCCGAGAATAACTTATTAATTTACGAGAACAATTTCGATTCTGTAACTTATTAATCGAAGTTTATAGTGAATACCTATTTACTGAAGCAACTTTCTGTAAATAGACCTATAAAAGAATTCCATTGCGAGTTCCAGGTGTAAAACTTTTCTTGCAGTTTCTTTATAAACGAATATAACGTTTACTCAACGTAATGAGTGTAATTGGTCTTCTTGTCTTCGATACACTTTTCCCATTATACGGATAATCAACTTGGCAAATCTGTTCATTCTACTTGTTTCTTGCACTTCTCTGGTGTCCTCTTCAATACTCGTCTCGGGGGAAACAGAAACAGGAATGAAGCGAATTGGATAGTCCTCTCTAATTTACACATCACACAGTTCCCGAGTCTCGAGTTACCTGGTCTCGCGGGATGTCCGAGGTTCTAACTGAGTGTATCGTTGGAGAAGCCATCCCATGTCACTTATTGGCTAGCCTTAAGTTTATTTACGACCAGCGAAGTATCTAATCGGAAGGTTTTCTCAGGTTGGTGTCAATGATTTCTTTGATGTATGGCAGCTTCTGTTTTAACAACAAAAGCCCTATGCACGAGATCGGATCCGTCTGGAATTTTAAGGAAGCTTCTCTTTCCAAAGAAGGAAAAGAAAATTTAACCTTTCAGAAACTTGGAGTATTATATAACTCTTTACTGAAGACACTTTTATTTTCTAATAAAAAAAAGATTCGAATGGATACTCTCTTTTTTGAAATAGTTTTATAGAAGTTATAAAAACTTTATTTATAATTTAAGAATAATACAGGCGTTAAAACGAAAATTTGATCGGATGAGAAAGAACTATTACGTAAGTCTTCGGTAATTCCTCTCGAGACGAGTTGATAAATAAAAAAAAGAAGAATCTTTCTAGTTCACTACTGAGAGTTGTAAACACAGCTTTATCGTGAAACGGCAAGTTTTTCTAGTTCTAATTTAGACACACATGGTCAGAGGGAAAAAAACGAGTGAACCGAGATAAGGAAAGACTCTAACAGAAATCTCTGCGTATATCTTAATAGACAGACGCATTAGCTAATGGAGTCTTCATTAAATATCATACTAGAGAGTTTTTAACATTTATAAATCCAGTTTTTTTCCTTCTTCTTCCTCCTTTCTCCACTAAAAACACGTTCGATTCAGTAAAATAATACACTTAATTCCAGCTTTTCACTCTTTCTAATTTATAATTACAGTCCACTGCTTCACTTACTGATATAATAGTGATATTTTTAATGAATGTGTGTTTTCGTTACCTTCCAAACTGAAATGATATGTACGGTTGCATTATGTGGGCTAATATCTACACTGTATATTAGCCTACATGAATTTTAGCAATTTTGATAAGATCGAGATACTTCTAAGCTTTTTTATTAGCCTGCTACGAACAGAATTATCAGAAGGGAGAGAAACTAACGACCATCACAATATTAATAGGGATAATTTTGGATTTCGGTTTTTTTTCTTAGATCGTCCGACTTTATATGTGGAATTTTATTTCACTCTTGGCTAATTTTATCAACTTAATGTTCTCGAGTCGAATGAGATTACTGCAGAACAAAGTAAAAGTCGTTTCTAACTTTTGTCTCCAGCTAGTATTGTTTGGCTTCGTTCTTTATTTCATTTCTTGCAGAAAGTTTCTTTTGAGACTCCTTAGCATTAATGACATCCCTTATTGTTGTACGCGAAGGAGATACTTTAACAGAATTTCGAGGAAACTTTTAACCCGGGAGGTGTTGATTTTCGAAAGTTTCACGTCTCGTGTATAAGCAATTACACAGATAGTCTTTCATCGCAATATTGGATGGTCTGCAGAAAGAATGTTACTTAAAGGTTTGATTAGACTTATTGCATCTCAGATGCGAATTCCGAGAATTCTTCCTCGACTGTTTTCAAAGCAAGGTTATTAATGACAATTGCGCTTTATCATCAAAGGAATGCAAACGAATATTTCTTTAATCTTAAAACTCGGCATTTACTATTAATTTTATAAGTCCAAATATGAAAAGATATTCCAAAAAACGCAAATTTATTCACGAGATACGAGTCAAACGTTTTAACTCCTCTACCTTAATTAAAACAGTATTTTTTTTTTCTTTTATAAAATAATTAAGTAAGCCATGAGATAAGTGACCTCGATATAATTTATTTTAAAACGAAATTTATTGCAGAAATGAACAGGACACGATAATTTCACACCAAGAAATCTTATCGAATCCTGAATTGGAAAACTTTCTCTATATTATTAATATTAGGAACGGAGCCTAGAGATCATCATTGTGACGTTCTCGTTTCACCAGATAGAGCATGACCTATTTCGAATAAGCCTTCCTTTCAGTATGGCCAGTCATGACTGCGAATACACATTGTTGAGAATTTTGGCAATTCTGACCGTCACTGATGAGTCTTCGCGTTTATCTAGTTGGCGATAAAATAAACGAGGAAAGTTAAAGTTTAAAATGTTTTATCTGAGCTTCTTTTATTTATTATTATAAGCAGATACGAAGACAGTTTGCCAGGATGACTGTCCTATATCTCGTCCTTTATTTAAGCAAAAAAAAAAAAAAGAAAGAATATTCTTCTTACAAAGAGAGATTTGTTCGTCAGCGTTGCTTCAGATTTTTAACTCGTTTTAATTAAATAATATTTCCGCTTCTTATCAAATACAAAATGTAAAATATATCTCCTATATAAAAAGAACCTTGCTCTTATATTTCGAAATTCGAATTATAACCGCAGATGAAATTAAATGCCATATACACTAGATAGTCTGGAGGACATAGACACGAAGATATAACTTTATCTTTCTTTATAACCTAAAAAATAAAATAAATATGAAATCCAAAGTCTAAAATTAAATCTTTCTCGTTAATGGGGAGGGAACCTCGTGGTACCAAAATTGGTAGTGCCAAGGTCTTTCGATAGGTGTCGCCAAAATCGTATCGTCTTTCCTAAACAACTGGACTTTAGTATATGTATATACACACACAAGTTCTTATTAAAGCCAGATGTTAAATTTCTTCCATTTGACGGAATAATAAAATTGAGCCAATTTTTGTTATTCGATTCCTTTGCCAGTATACGATGAAAATAAAGATAGATAAACCAATCGATTTCTGGTATACCATCTTCAGACGATAAGTCTCCAGAGATAAATTTTATTGTCTCTTATCGTATATTTTCGATATTTAAACTTATTATTATTGTAATAAGAGTCTAACATATTTAGATGATTCGACTTCTTGTGATAAAGTTGCCCGAAAACAAAATCATAGTTACCTGCCATTTTTATCTTGCAAGTATTCAATTACATCCATGGCTATCTTATGTTTACCGCTTCGGTACCGATAGAGATTTCTATCCCTAGCCACCAGAGTTTCGGATGACAAATGTTTACTTTTGTTTCGCTTCTACTCTACTTTCCTATCTAGCATTTTTCTTTTTAACTTTTCTAGCAATTAAGATTGATGTAACTGGAAAAAAATCGTTGGCTTAAAGAATTATCTTTTCACTAACTAATGGTAAATATCTTAGTATTTCTTTTTTTTTCTTTTTATTTTATTTTTTCTTATGACAAAACACTAAGATTCCTTCATAAAAACTAATATTTTCTTATATATTTTAGTTTCGAATAGAAGTGTATTCGCTTCTCCATAATGTTTACACGTTCAGAACATAAACTAAGAAGTTTTTTTTCAAGTTGTCGACTTTAAACAAACTATTTTCGGGTTGCCAAGTAGGTTATTTAATGATACAGATTTATGATATTTACATCTAGATTTCGAGTTGTTTCCAGGAATGTTGTAAATATTGTAGCATTTAGCATGGGTAAATGCAACCTTCCACGATGTGAAAATAGTAAATCGTAATTAGTTTCAAATCTCTTAGATACTTCGATGGTTTTCATTTAAATGAGATACAAAATAGCATCGTCCTTGTGTATTTTAACTCCGGAATCGATTCTAGAGATTAGGATAGAAGTATCATGCTATCTGCTTGTATCCAATGCGGGCAAAGAAAAAATAGATTAGAAATATTGATTTACTGTAATAGTATTCTTCGAAATACGGTACAAGTGGTTGTTTGCTTCGATATAGTCTGTGTTTATTTTCTAAAAATAACATATCACACGAAGGCAACATTTCAAAGATGACGCTAATTTGACTATCTATTGGTTTCAATAGAGTCAATTTTTCTATATAAACAATTTACTTATTAGGAACACAAATGATAAATATACTTTCTATGATTTGTTTTCTAGTAAACAAATTCGAGTTTTGGGAAGAAATGGAAAAGTTTGCTTCAATATCTATTTTCGGTAAAAGAAAAAAAAAAAGAAATGGTAAAAAATTTCTTTCGAACTGCCGAAAAACAGCTGTAGGTGAGTCAAGGTGCACTTTGATGTCAGATGACAAGAAAAACGAATTTCCACGATAAAAGAGGACAAGACCACATCCAAATGTTCTGTTGAAAATACCATACACAACATATGAATTTTATAAGGGTGAAGCCATCTTTTTAAACAAATTTCAATATATGGAAATTGAAAGCATTAAGCCAATAGAATAAAAAACACGGAAAATAAGAGAATAACTGAAACGTTATTGATTTAAAAAGTTGTTAAAGTTGCAAGCATAGTTCGCTTCCAGGCAAAAAAAAACTCTAACTTATACTTTCTGCATGTTGGTCTTAGAATCTCGATTATAGTACGTATATACCTCATGGCTACTATTTTATTTTGGTTGATGGAACATTTTGAAATCTTCAAAGTTTAATATGTCTTATCGAAGCTTCCATGCTAAACATGAAGGATTTTAGCTATTTAGTAATTTTGTTTCTTATTCATCGAAGGAGATATTGAGAATTCAAGAATTTATAAATTTTCTGTAAATAAAATAGTAATGATTTTATAAAGAAATATTCTATTTCAATTGAATCAATTAGTTTTCACTAGAGCTCGTTAGACATTAAATTAGCTTTCTTGAACAGACAGGGACAATACAAGGATTTTCCTATATATTCAAAATAAAATTGTTCTTGATTTTTCACATTTCTCAAGAACTTTATAAAACTTTCAATATTCCTCATAGTAAAACAGTATAAAAAATGAAAGAATGATATAAAGATAGGCTATATAGAATGGAAGTATTAAAAAATTATTAAATCGAAGTAATTTCGTAACTTCGGGGGCCCGAGTAAAAGGTGATTCGTCTCCACTGACTCATACAGTAGGGCCATGTGTTAACCATCTGGAGTTAGTGAGAGACAAGCTATTTATACCCAGTGACCCCTCACACAGCACGTGCTGCCACAGTTATAGGACCACCCGAAGACCTTATATCGCAGGAGAAAAGCAGTTTTCCTATTTGTGTAAATGACCATTTCATGATATATTGAACGACTTAGTACTTTACACGACCCAATAAAATTGGAAGCATCTAAGTCCAGAGCTAACGATTATGATGGAACGTGTATCAAAACTTCCAAAATATCTCGGCAAATGGAATTCTGAAATATGGGATCATTATTGTGAATGTATGATCCATTCAATTTATCAACTGTTTAACTTTTCGTCCCGCTTTAGATCAACGGAGCAATGAAATCTAAAGAAGATACTTTATTTTTTTTCTTAAATAGGAATCTAAATTAGCTTTTTCTTTTCATTATTGCCTTGATTATTGCTTTAAATATACAATTTTGACCAAAACATTTTCTAAAATTGTATAATGTTCTTAGTAATACTTAATGGTATTACCGGCTTTCATTTTATTGTTTTCCTAAACTTATTTAGAAGATTGGCTTTTCATTTAAAGAAATGTTATCTACCTCTGCCTTAGAAGAGTTCACTTTAACATTTTTATGTAAAATAACCAATATTAATCGAATTTAAGTTGATAAACTATAACCAAGCATTCTAATCAAGATTCTTTGCATTTAGATTCAAAACTTATAATAATAATAAACGAAATTCATAACGTTTAGATAATATAGAATTATGCTTTGAGAATATTCATTATTTGAGATATATATTCTCGTTTGATTAGTTACAATATATTTAATCGATACTTATTAGTAGGAGAGAGAAACTGTATCAATCGATAATTAATATATAAGTGCATCATCTACTATATAATTAACATTTAAAAGTATTAATTAATTTTTAAAAAGTTAGCATAAATACAGTATTTATTTTAGTTTTATAATAAACTATTCATTTTAATTCATGAAAAATACAGATATAATTTTTTAATTATGTTTAATTTTAATTAATTTCTTCTTTTTGTGATAATTAAAATTTAAACCGAATTTTGATAAATGACTAAATAATGAACTTGTCCTTTAAAGAAATATATTACAATAAGAATGGATGCACAATGAAAACGGAAGTAAGCTCTATATTCTGTGCGGAAAATCCGCTAACAGAATAATTCACAATTTACGTAAATATGATAAACAAGGAGACACTTTTGGAAATCTGGGTCAGGTCATTCGTCGCCTAGTCACTGCACGAATATTTGTCCTTCTATTCATTAGCACAGAGAACCGAGAATCGATATCGCTCATTAACGAAAGCATTCATAAATGCAGAAAACTGGATATAAATACATCAGAGTTGGCGTTTTACTTGTTTCAATCTCGAAGATGTAAAAAAAAAAGGCAATATTTAAAATTCGTTTGTTTTAGAAGAACAAACTCTTCGATGATTAGCTGAATATTTTATATTATTTTAAAAAAAAAAGGTAAAATTGATCAATTCTGTTCGTTAAGAAAAAAAAAACTTCGTTTTTTACTCCAAGATTTGTTTTTTTTTTTAAGATAAAAGTTGTATGAATTAAAGTTGTTTATCTGTGCGCGTTACCGATTGGTTGTCGAAGAAAAAGGTAGATGTTTTAATTGAAGATTGTATTGTATTTTGTGATAGTAAGAGCTTTCGAATGTGTGATCTAAACATAGTGTTTACAAAGACAGAACTCTCCAACACTCTGATGTAATTTAAGTGTCAAAGATGAGAGAGATAAATCAATCGTTTTAAGATGCCGTTGACCTCCTATCGAAAAGAGATTCTCTAAGTCAATACAAAACAACTTTTTCCCCTTTTTTTCAAAAAAAAAACAGAAATAAAAAAATATTACATTTTTCTCTATTGACAACTATAGATTTACAGTGATTTTACAGGATAAGAAAATTGACAATTTCAAGGATAAAAATATTAGTTTAAATAAAACGAATTTTTTTTTTAGAAAAAATAAACTTATTCCGTTACAGTTTAATATTAGTTTTAAAAAGTAAGTGTAAGTAGCAATCGATGGATACAAATGATCCCATTAGAGAATGTAATAAAGGTTCCCTACGAGGTAACTTCTGTGAAACAGTCTCTTTAACTCGGGTTTCAAAATTCTGTAAAATCAGCACTTTATAAAAGTTTATAACAAAATCAGTTCTTTAAGGGAGTCAATTTTTAGATTAAACTAGTGTTTGTGTAACATCAGTCTGCCGGGTTGTGAAAACATGACTGCCATACTGATCGACTGGATCTAAAAGAATCAAAAAAGCCATGTCTGCACTTCTAATGCGAGGTCGAGAGTATTATAAAGTATATAAAGGTACATTTGCTGCAATCTAGCTTCATCTGATGGATGAAGTTGGTCAGTGAATGTCACAGGGTCGTTGCTCGAAACAGTTTAAGTGGTTTTTCACTTCATCAATCACAGAAATTCAAGAAACAGCTTTCCCCTCACCTATGCAGCCAGATACAACAGACAAAGTCGAGCACGATCTGCAAGACGATCGATTTTGTCCCCAAAAAGATAGTCTACTTGTAATTCCTTCATCACTTGGGCTTTGATAATTTCTGATTTATCCAAGAGAGAAAAGTGAGTTGTAGCAGTATTTTTAATAACTATTTTTAAGCATTTAAGGCATTTTGTATGTAATAATCTTATAGCATTTAGTAAATTGGCTCAAATTCATTTTCTCATTTTAGAAATGAATAGTACGACAGAGATTGTTACCTATCCTAAGGATGCTTTTTATTAAAATACTTCATTTTTTATGATTAAAAAATAAAAGTTATTCAAACAAATTTTTAAAAAATGACTCGCTTATTTAAAAATTACAAGAATGTTTTTCATCAAAAATATTACAATAAAGATAATTAACACGCTCCAACTAGAACGATGCATCCAATCGAACTTTCACAGATTTTTTAGGCTAAATTTTTTATAAACTACACGAAAATAAAATTCGATTATTAACTTTTTTTATATGAAAGAAGTGAAAAAAGTTTAGTTACAAATTTTAAAAACTACTGGATGATGTTTTATTAGTTCGCAGCATCCAAATTTTATCTGATATTTAACCATATTTTGAACACATAATGAAAGACTTAATAGCAGTACTTTTTATAATGTTCGACTAAAAAAAAAAAAAAATGTTTTTAAATTTCATCGAACTTTTTTCTATCGCGTGCATATATTTAATTTTTAATAGCATCCCTTCTTTTGATACTTGAAATATGAAGCTACAAGTGCAGTCGCGGTGATCCAAGACTGACCCTATATCGGGTTTTTTCACCTGTCGTTTATCTTTACCAGTTCCGCTCGGCTAAATACGATGACGGATGAATGAGTTCCTCTACGAAAACAAAGTTCAAAGCTGTTTAAAATCCGTCTTCTACTCCTCCATATTTCGTCACAAGTTTAGATAGCGTACATCGTTAAAAATGATGTAGAAGAGTAACGAGCTAGAAAAGTAAGCTGCCCCGCTAAGTTTCCGAGCTATGCGGAGAAGCACAACTTCTATAGCAACTCCTCTTCCAATATTTGACGTTGTCGTTGACAGGATAAGAAGAAGAATAAAGTAATTAAATTAAAAACATGACGTAAATAAAAATCTAAACTTCCATTTTCATTTTAAATGCATTCGTCGTATTAAAATTCAGTTTAAAAATATATTTATAAAATATCCACGTATTTGACAAAAATATGAAAACATTTTTAAAAGAATAAATGTTATTATATTCTTACTTTATGATATTTATTCTAGGTTAGATCTCTTTTAATGGGAAACCGCATTCAGAAAAAGATAGTTTTCGAAGGTGGTGGGTGAAATTTTTTTTTTTTTTTTTTAAGTGAAGTGGCTACGATGCACTTAAGGAGAGACGTTGGAAGATAACGAAAAAGAATGGGAATAAATATATTGTGGAAGGAAAGGAAAATCCTCTGCCGGTTGTGGAAAATCGTCAGTAATGCTGACTGCACAAAGTCAGGAGTTTGCTAACTCCCCAGGAAATTTGATTGTCACGGTTAACAATGGCTGAAGCGGAGTAGCTGATACTGTCCGGCCGTCTTTTGTATCCTCTCTTCTGATACTTTTCTCTCGGTTGGAGTCAGACCTCGACAACAATGGCTGTCGCTAACTCTTTTGCCATAGATTAACTCTTTTAAAATTGCCTGATTGTTAGAAAATCGATTCCATCTATTTATATATTAAAAAAAAAATTCCGACTGGACCGTGATTCGTTGGAAATTATAAATAGCGATCGAAATTTCGCAGAGAGAAGTAACGTTTAAAAACGTATTGGAGCTTTTCAGGCATTTTATTATCGTGTAGATTCATTCCCTGAACGATAAATGGGCGGAAAGAGCTATATTTATCCGCTTAATTAAAAAGAATGAAGAACGAATGATGAAGAGAACGACCGTCTACATTAGAAAAGACTGTCTCTTACCCAGAACAAATCCGTCTTTACTCCATTGCACAGCCCCAGCTTGGTTTTCCACTTCACAGGGGAGGATCAGCGTGTGGTCCTCGATCACATTCGTGTTCTGTGGCTTCGTCCGGAAAAACTGCTGATCTCCAAAAACTGTCAAAAATCGTGGTTAAAGATTAATATCTGAGTTACCTAAATAAATATCATTTTTAAATAATAATAATGATTATTATTATTAATGTAATTTTATTATAAATCTCTTATTTTCAACTANTAGGAAAGAAACAATATTTTATTCCAGTTGTGTTAAACCACAGGGCCATTGCACTAAGGTCGAGAGGGATGGAAAAAAGATAAAGGAGGAGAAAAGAAAAAGAAAAGCCTGCCTTGGATGACATCCAAACGGTTTATAAATGACTTGATAAATGTAAGCCAGCGAACGAGACTCGAAGTCACAGAACAGCTCTTTTGTAGTAAAGCCGACAGATGCGGGGGTAGTTATTCGACAATAACACGGGTATCGGCAGCAATTTTAATTTTTGCACCAAAACATGGATAAGATTTACGAGGTTGGCAACCGTAAAATACAACAGTTTTAATTCGTTTTCGTTAATTACATTCTAAATTTTCATTGTTAAATGCAAAACTTAAATGTTGGAATTTCGAGTAATAAATTTCGATATTAAAGTAAAAGATATCGAAACTTTTAATAAATTATTAGAACGAAAGAAAGGTATATAGGCTATATATATATATTTATTTATATATAGACAATGCTCGCTGTACAACAATATATATATATATATATTTAGGAATCAGAAACTAATCCGATATTTACGAGAGAACAATCTAGAGTATTACCCAAAGGCAAAATCTTTTTATTGCACGGCTATGTACAATATCATTTGATATCATCCCACTTTCTCCAGACTACCGATGGCATCCAGTACTTCTTATACCATACTATCCATCTTTCTAGGCTTTTTTCAGGAAGCATTTACACTTTAGAGTAGTTTGAAAAAAAAAACTGCGGAATAATCCCCTAGGATTTGACGTTCGTTCCTAATGAAGTAGAGAATCTTTCGTCGTACTAAAAGATAACTTTCGTTCTTATTGAAACATTCAATATCTCTCTTCCACCCACTCGATATTAAAATTTGTAGAAACTCGATTTCGTATATAGCTAAATGCAAAATCATCGACGTATAAACTAATGCTAACGATTTATTTATATGTACGAACGAAAAATATTTCTGAAATATCTTTAAATATATTTGTTGCATACGTAAAATTGAATAATGAAACGATTTATAACAGTGTTTAAATTTTAATTACTTAATGGAAGCGTCTTATTAAGATTCATTTATAAGAATTTTTAATATTTTATGCCATACTTTTGTCGTCAAGCAATTCTTCAGATTGTTTACGAAGTATTTAACAGGAAGGAAGGAGAAAGACATCGCATTTATCATGGAAATATTGGCTAAAGTTTGTATTAAAACACTCTGTTATAAACTGTTTACTCTTTTGTCGTCAAAGAAATATGGTTCGAATAAAAATAAATGCTGAAACGTTTAAACGTCTGAAACCTTTACTACCGATAACATAAAAATTCTCGTTCTATCTTTATATGAAGTCCTGTCTACATGAATAGGATGCAATAGCTACAAAGATGTGGATGAGAGGATACTCGATTTACATTTTTTTTTCTTTCTTTTTTTATAAAACAGGTTTATGTATCTATTCTAACTCAGTTCGGATTTAAACAGTTTTATCAAACAGAAAAAAGGAAAAAAAATCATTATTGTGATTTGAAAGGAAAGAACTGGAAAGAGTTAGTCTGGTTGATTGGAAGTTGCATTTTCAGTAGACTATTTCCAGGAAAACACAGTTTACGTTAGGTGGAAAGGTAATATCGATTCGGCTAGAAAGAAATGAGTTCTATTCGTTGTGTGAAAACCAAACCAAGAATGTTCTAGACACTTCTTTCCCTACTTTAACAACTTTGAAATTTTATACGCCTTCAAGTTTGCAAAAATAAACAATTCTTTTAAGAGTGACACCATAGGATCCATCTTGGCAAACATATTTACTCGCTTTAATCAGTTTTTTCGAGAAGGTTTCTAGGATACGGTGTATAAAATTCCACAAGCAATTCTCCACCATCACGAGCGATAGTTACAGATATATAACAAAAATACATTCCTTCATTCAAAATTACCATCGTAAAAGTATTTTTTTTTCTATTGAATAAAATTAAAACAATTGAAAACATTCAAAGAAATAAAAACTACTAATTTTGAATTTAAGTATTTTTAAATAATTTTTTTAAAAAATGGAAAATTTAGAAGGTGAATTATTTAATTCCATTATAAATAATTATCGTCATCCTGAATTCTTTCCGAGATTTTACGAATATATTATTATTTTCCAGTATAATATCTCAACATTAGCCGAGAGAATTATAATGTCATAGGAAATATGATGATAAATTATCACCGATGGGTGCATCATCATCATATTGCGAAGCTAATGAGACTTTATTATCCTTTATCCTAACGAGTGTTCTGTCAGTAATCGATAGCAGGTAGTCTTATTTCGGTAATCCAGGCATTCTGGCTTCTCCATTCACCTATTAGCTGCACATTAATACATCTCGTAGAATGAGCGATAAATGATTAATGCGATTTGTCAAAATTCTTTCCTTCTTTAATTTCCTTTTCGATTTCGACTGGAATTTTAGTCCATTAGGCTATGGCTTTTAAATTAGTAAAGTGGGATGGAGTTTGGAAGTAATTCCATTAATTCTTCACAAAAAAAAGGAAAGAAATAAATGTGATTTGCATAAAAATCATCTCATAGATATCCACGTATTTGACAAAAATATGAAAACATTTTTAAAAGAATAAATGTTATTATATTCTTACTTTATGATATTTATTCTAGGTTAGATCTCTTTTAATGGGAAACCGCATTCAGAAAAAGATAGTTTTCGAAGGTGGTGGGTGAAATTTTTTTTTTTTTTTTTTAAGTGAAGTGGCTACGATGCACTTAAGGAGAGACGTTGGAAGATAACGAAAAAGAATGGGAATAAATATATTGTGGAAGGAAAGGAAAATCCTCTGCCGGTTGTGGAAAATCGTCAGTAATGCTGACTGCACAAAGTCAGGAGTTTGCTAACTCCCCAGGAAATTTGATTGTCACGGTTAACAATGGCTGAAGCGGAGTAGCTGATACTGTCCGGCCGTCTTTTGTATCCTCTCTTCTGATACTTTTCTCTCGGTTGGAGTCAGACCTCGACAACAATGGCTGTCGCTAACTCTTTTGCCATAGATTAACTCTTTTAAAATTGCCTGATTGTTAGAAAATCGATTCCATCTATTTATATATTAAAAAAAAAATTCCGACTGGACCGTGATTCGTTGGAAATTATAAATAGCGATCGAAATTTCGCAGAGAGAAGTAACGTTTAAAAACGTATTGGAGCTTTTCAGGCATTTTATTATCGTGTAGATTCATTCCCTGAACGATAAATGGGCGGAAAGAGCTATATTTATCCGCTTAATTAAAAAGAATGAAGAACGAATGATGAAGAGAACGACCGTCTACATTAGAAAAGACTGTCTCTTACCCAGAACAAATCCGTCTTTACTCCATTGCACAGCCCCAGCTTGGTTTTCCACTTCACAGGGGAGGATCAGCGTGTGGTCCTCGATCACATTCGTGTTCTGTGGCTTCGTCCGGAAAAACTGCTGATCTCCAAAAACTGTCAAAAATCGTGGTTAAAGATTAATATCTGAGTTACCTAAATAAATATCATTTTTAAATAATAATAATGATTATTATTATTAATGTAATTTTATTATAAATCTCTTATTTTCAACTATTTATTATAAGAAAATTATTACAGGATATAAAATTTTAAACATTCCTTTTCGTTTCGAGTCTAATTATTATTACAATATTAGCTAAAGTATTTTTACATTTTTATTTAAAAAAATAGATGTATTTTATTTTAAAAATTATAAATAATATTAAAAAATTTTAATTCGATAAAAAAAAAGAATCTTAAGTTTTCGCTCGTGTATCTTTACAGGTNGGCGTTTCGCCCATCTCCATAACTCGTGAGCTGGGTGTTCCCAAGAGATAAGTCTCTACTCTTCTGTCTTTACGTAAACAGGTCGTATTTTACGTTCGAATGTACTCGGTTCGATACCAAACTTCCAGACTAAAACTCAGCAGAAATGTATGTCGCCTTTATGTGACCTGCAAGAGGAGGTTACCTTCTTTGTCTTGCAATAACTGAGCCGTAACCTCGAAAGGAATCATAATCTCGGGTAATTCTGACCCATAAAACTTGGATTCCTTCGATAAAATTTGGCTTATTATCGATTATTGGAAAAGATATATCTGAGTTTTTACATTATAATGTTTACAGATTAAAATATAATTTTCAAATTTGATTCAAGAAATGTATAAAAATTAATGGACAAACAGACAAACATACATAAAATATTAAATTTTATTATCAAAAAACAAAAATTTGAATTGATTACGATGGAGATTTTTCAATAAAAATGATATAAAATGTGTAAAATTATCATTACAATATTATATAAGAAGTGCAACAATATCGATCTCTATAACCAGAAAGTTTAGAATCCTTAATTTATCACAGCAAAATACAAAATTATATAATTATTAGAGAAATTTTTTATAAGTTTATTAATTTAAACAATTAAAATATTTGGATTCCCGATTCACTCATTATCTTGGATACATTACAACTACATTTGGGTGTCACATCGTATCATTTTTCATTCCGGTATCCAGGTTTCAACAAGCGAATGACGCCCCTTTCTGAATCTCAAATGGCGCTAGAAAATTTAAATTGGTTTGCTTAACTGGAAATTCGGTTCGGTTTATTTTAATTAAAATTGTGGTGGTCTTTATTAAAAGTTGTCCGCCCGCTAGAAAGTACTGTACTTAAATGTCGTCGATAGAATTGCGTTAGAGAAATGCCCTGGTCGTGTAAACATTGGCGCTAATCTCGAAGTTAGCCTCAGGTGAGGCAGACTCATTGGTTATATTTCCTTCGCGTTATAAACGCAATTCGCTTCATCCAAGTCGAAAATTGCAGATAACACCCGTTACCTTGAAAGTTTGAAAGTGACGAATAACAAACATGGCCGGTCGCACTTTAAAATCGTTGTAAGCCGTCGAGTCAGCTTTTATAGGTAGAGATAGTGAAATTTAATTTAAAAGTTTGTGGGTCGAGATGACAAAGTGCTAAGGAGTAACAACGGGATGCGTTGTCCGCGCCTGTTACTCCGACCGGTTTGATGGGTCATCGGCAAGTCAAACACTATTTTTAATGCGAATGCACCGTCTATACACGTAGGCAAACACGAAACGAACGATTGGACGGTTCGAGGACGTTCGATAGATCACTTTTTTACGTGGGAACGGAAATGCTCTGACAGCTTTTCCTAACTTTATCGCGGCTCTTTTAATTTATTGAATTTATACATAATTTACGGATGGACCGAATAAATTCGACCTCCCTTTATTTTTTTATTACGTTATGACTTATTCGGTTATATTATCGAATATTTGCTAGAAAAAATACCATAGTTTTCAATTGTCAACAATTTGTTATGGATAAAATATATTGATAATTATAATGTACCTGAATTTATTATTAATTTTGGACATAAATTTTGATAAATCTAACACGTTTTAGGAGTTGCACAATAAATATTAAATAAATAAAACACTGTTAATGAAACTAAATCCTCGAACAGTTTGTTTTCATCAATATCCTGACAACACTATTAATAAATCGTGAAATTCGAGCATTTCTCTCTCTTCTGTGATATTAAATCATGCGTAAAATTAAATAATTCAAATTTTAGAAAGAATATATTTATCAGAATATCAGATTTAAGTTCGCTGAGGTTTGTTTAAAATTCGTTGAATAAAATCGAATCATTTTAAAACACAGAACTCATCTGATATACTAAACACGAGAAAATATGAAAAATATTACATATATATGAAAGTTTTTAAAAATTAAGAAGATATTTCGTTTATATTTAAGTCAATAAAATATGAATGTTTATTTGCTGTTATTTTATAGTTTTACTATAAGTTTTTTAGTTTTATTCTATAGTTTCTTTTTCTTTCTTCTAAATGCAACTAGCTAGTCACTAACGATGCTATCGGCCATAATAGTTGCAGTGGCAGACAGGATGGAAGGTCGCGACGTGTGAACAAAGATGGAGATGCGGCAAGAACCGGATTGCGACTGAACGACTGAACTACTGATAATAAAATACATCTATTCAAAACCATGCCGAATTTAGATGTATATTACTGTAAACTTCATAAACTACGTTCAAACTTTGTCAAAATCAATGAACGTCAAATGAATCTTTAAAAAATTCATATGGATACATGAAATAATATTTAGAAGCTAATACGACTGAATATACCTTAATTAATGGAGGGAATAGATAAAATTCAAAGTATCCAGAAAAATATATTTTTGATGTTGTTGATAAGCTTTAAAAATATATATTTTAATTAACAAGATAATATTTTCTGCCTAGCAACACTTTTAAATAACAATTACTAACATTTATTAATATTTCCAAAGAAATCAAAATTTTACTTTTAAATAAATGGCCACGTAAAGTAATTCAATTTTATCCATTCAAACTGGATATTATTACATAAAATTATATAAAACTGTACTTTAAAAAGCATAATATTACAGCGAACAAAATGAAATTTTAAATTAGCGAATTGAATGTTCTGAACAGCTATTGTACTTTCAATGAATCCTTTGTAATCGTCACTTGATTGCTGCCGCTTCAACATTCGTTTACCTACTTTTTTTTCCTAATCAGACGTCATACTGTTCAATTCTAGTTGATTTTCAATTGATTTCAACAAGATCTAAGCAAATACGATATATGTGATCGGTTTACACATCATAACAAAACGAAATACAATATAAGAGTTTGAACATTGTATTAATTTATAAAGTTAAGTCATTTTAATTTTTAAATTCTATTAATTTTCATAAAATGTTCCATTAATTTCTATGTATATTAATAATTAATACGATGACCAGAGTTAAAAATAAAATAAAAATGAGTAGTTTCAAACAATACTATTAATTTGAACATTATATTCATTTTTAAGAGAAGTTTTTAAATCTATTATTAAAATTTTAATTCAGATTAAAAATCAGAGGAAAGATTGATGCATTTCTTCGTCTCCAGCAATTAATTTTTAATAATTAAAAGAGTATTATATTGAACTAAGATTAATTAAAGAATTTTCGAAAATTTAAAAAAATAAAATTATGATAAATTAATTATCAAACATAATTATAAGGATTAAAAATAATGATTTTTAATATTAAATTATCTATAATACTTACATCAAAAGTAGTGTGTTCGATAAAGTATTTTTTAAATAATTATAATTATATTTTTCTTGAATTATTTTAATTTATTTTCTACGTTCTTACCAAATATTTAAAGCCATACTTTAAAAAAATATATTTAATTTTTTTCGTATTCTATTCAGTTCACTAATGAGACTTTTGTAGATCCCAACNACAACACGTGACCTCTTAAAGAACGAACTGTATAGAATTTCTTCCGTTAGATGGCGCTATTGTCGCGTCATCGATTTTATTGTGGCCCAATGCCCAATTATATATCGAATCCAATGTCAGTTCTGTATATAGAAAAAAAAAACCACAAAATCAAGGATACTAAATGTGTAACAAATATTATCGTTATAGAAATACCTTTATATTGTAAATTTTTTGAATATATTTGGTATTTTCACTTTTTATTTTATCGAAATTCCCGTTGAATAAACTAAATATTTTATTATTTCACAAGTTTTAAATTTAATAATTCCCTCAGTAAACATCAAAATATCGAATAGAATTCTTGTGACTTTGATAAAACGTTTACCCGGATATAGAATTGGGATTTTTCACAATACAATATCAACGAGTTCCGCTGTATAATACGAACTGTTATAAAACGAACAGAGAATAGGGTTGTTGTTTTCTATTCATCTTGGATTTAGAAACAATTTTTACCGTATTCAATGGCATTTTCTTATTCTTATTTAACAAAATCTGTGACACGAATCTCGGTAAGTGACACGGAATTAAATTACAGACATACAATTAATGAACACCAGAAATAATTATCACTTGTAAAAAAAAATTATGTTAATTTAATGTAAAATCTAAATAAAATTGATTCGAGAAATTTTTTATGATGGACTCAAAAAAATTCGAGCGTATAAATGAATTTTTGATACTAAGAAATCGATATTATTTAAACATTTGGAATTCTGCATTTAACGAATTTAAAGTTAGTTCAACAGATGTCATACATTTTAAGAAATAACACAGTAATGTTTGCTAGATTTTTGCAAATGAATTAATATTATATTAAAATGATATTTAGTCGATCGAAATCGCTTGTACAGACAGACAGGCAGTATCAATACAATAACCAATTCTTCATCGAGAGAAATATGTGTTAAAGAAAGCTTACCGTTATGAACGACCTATTAATAATCATCGATGGATAAATAAGCTGACAATAATAATACTTAATGCCAACTAACTTTGAAATTTTTTTACGTATAAAATACAAGATTATCTCCATAAAAGATACATTAAATAAATATTTTCCTAAATTACAACATTCCCGAACAATAATCTGCAATGGCGATCTAAGGAATTTTTTACTATGTTCAAGTCGAATGAGGTTTTTTTGTTTTTTTTTTGTTTTTTTTTTCTTTCCTAAAGTTTCCATCCCGTTTTCCTAAAATTCGTATCGATTTAGTAAATTCTAAAACTAAAAAATATACTTTTTTTTTTTTGTTCGGCAATTTGTTTTTCAAATTTTTCACTTTTTAAACTTTTCTCTTTTCAAAATGGAAGTGTGTTTGCTTCTCTTTGATATTACACTAGACATAAGTATTAATTATGCGACTGTAATTTTGCTTTGTGCTTCGATAAGCCAGCAAACGTAACGGGAGTTGTACGGTTATTTATGATAATTAAAGCTGTTGAATTAAAACTGAATATACAAACCACAAATTTATCCATAAATTTCTCGTTTCTGCTCTAAAATTCAAATTGCGTACGCGATTCCATATAAATGCGGCCATACAGAATTCAGTATTTAACAAGAGAACAAGAAATTAAATTTAAAGATCCGCCCTTTATACAAAAATACTTTCATATATTTATAATAAATTCATTTTGATAAAAGCAAGAATGTTATAAAAATTTATTTTTAAATCTAGAACGGAAATTCATCTTGAAAATTGTGCTATATTCTACTTTTTCAATTTTATTTTAT